>NC_056619.1:10415593-10485593 GCF_018340385.1 Cyprinus carpio | reverse complement strand
ATGCTGTAATAAATGTTCCTTATTTGTTCATGTTAGTTAATTCATTAAATGACACCTTATTGTAAAATGTTACCAATATTTTTTACTTATGTTCAGCTCTTCTTTTTAATAGTCAACTTATTTTGGGTCATTGTCATAAAAGCCCTGTAAACACAGACACAAAGATATATCTTTCATTTCATCACATGATGCAGTCATCACGTTTTCAGGCCATTTCGAGTTTTATTTTGATGTGGCAAAGCAGTGATATCTAAGCAAGAGAGTTGTTTACTTACTTTATAATTAGTCAATAATGCCATCATTTGCTTCATTCAGAACGAGAGCTCGCACAAAAACAAGAGGCGGGATTTATCGCATGATCTAATCACATTCAATCATAACCGATCATATCCAATCATAGCGCGATGATGGAGACATTGCCTCCTCTCACGTAGTCTCGCGTAGCCAGACCTTCAGACTGAAGGTCTGGAATCCATGGCAGCTTTCATTGGTCAAGGCCCACCCGTGAGGCCCTTTGACCGAAATATCAAACAACCAATCACAGTTCGTTTCATTTAGCGTCACGTTTCGGGCCGTGGAAATGTCGTCACAATAACAGACTGGTGTGTAAAACTCTCAGACTTATTTTAAATATTCTGTGCCGCAAACTTTAAATATTTCACATACTTTTGAAAACCCAGCGTTTAGTTGATCCTGATAAGCGCTCATTGTCACAGTTGTAAACACTACGGCTTTCTTCTTTCGTGAGGGTGTTTGGCGGCACGTCATCTTTGTTTCCAGGTGGAGCGTTAAAGAACGTGACACACACGTCTCTTGGAAATCCTGTGTAATTCAACCAATCTGATGACGACTTCGACACTCCTGAAGTGTTTCCACTTTTGTGTCCAATATGCATCAGATGTTTAGCCAACGGTCCGTGGGCGTGACGTCTGAGGCTGAGACTACATCTTGCATGACTTTCCCCCATTCATCTCAATAAGCCTCCAGAAATGTTACGGCACGATTTAGGATCTCTGTAGAAAGTCTATGGACTGAAGGGAGCCAAGCCTCCACTGTAACTTTACCTATGGGTGTCCCTGTTGGACAGTTACTTTATAAAAACAAGTGACTTTTAGACTTTTAATATCATTTTTAGTCATATTTGCGCTGTTTCATTTTTGTAATATCGATTATTTTCTCATCCAATTTTGAGAGGAGGAGACACTGCCTCCCTTGCCTCCTCGGAGGAAACACCCCTGATATACATACATATTCTTTATTCTTTATTATCTGTATGTTGTTGTTATTGTCTCTGTGTACTGGAACGTTCTGTCACCAAAACAAATTCTGTACCATTTAAACCATAGTATTACCATCTCAGGTCATCACTGTACTTGTGGCATTGTATCAGTAGTGCTTGTATACCATTTTTTGTATATTTTCCTTGACAACGAAATTATTGTTTCAGCAGTATACGTGTGTCCAGGACCACAAAACCAGTCTTAAGTGTCAATTTTTTAAAATTGAGATTTATACATAATCTGAAAGTTGAAAAAAAAGCTTTCCATTGATGTATGGTTTGTTATGATAGGACAATATTTGATCGAGATCTAGAAAATCTGGAATCTGAGAGTGCAAAAAAATCTAAATACTGAGAAAATCGCCTTTAAAGCTTTCCAAATGAAGTTCTTAGCAATGCATATTACTAATCAAAAATTAAGTTTTGATATATTCATTGTAGGAAATTTACAAAATATCTTCATGGAACATGATCTTTACTTAATACCCTAATGATTTTTGGCATAAAAGAAAAATGGATAATTTTGACCCGTACAATGTTTTTTTAGCTATTGCTAAAAATATACCCCAGCGACTTAAGACTGTTTTTTGGTCCAGGGTCACGTATTGTCTCTTGCTTACCAGTTCATAGGCAATTTCAATTTTCTGAACAGCATTGCTGTTCTCAGGATTTGGTATACTCGGCCACAGTAGTTTCTTGGCTCTGTAAAAAATGCACAGCGAACTCTACATTAGATGACAGACATGCAGGGATAGTGACTGGTTATATATGCCAATCTTTCAGAACATAAAATGCAAGTGTCTCTACCTGTGCAGAAGCCGGAAGCTGAAGTGAACCGCTAGTAAAAGAATTATTATTCCTACAACAACTGCGGCTATAATGCTGTTCAAAGCTGTGAAATCTGTCAGAATAAGCCAAGTAAATCAGTAATTATGTTACTATTTCAATCCATGTGATTAAAAAACAAACCTCCAGACATTCAATGTGTATTTTGAACTGATAAACCTCAAATACCAGCTCAGTAACAAACATTATCTCATGAAAAATATGAGTTTACCTGGCAGATTTGTGACAAAGTGTTTGGAATCACTGCGCTCTCCTTCTCCAGCTGCTGTAAATGCAGACAGCTGCACGCGGTACGCACTGTTGCTTTCCAGATTCTGCAGCTCAAAGCTGTTTACACTGGGATCCACTTCGAAGGCTGTAAAAGTTGAATGTGGTAAAAAAAACACAAAGACTGCATTTAAAAAATCTCACATTTATAGCCTTAATATCTTTTTATTTTTTGGCCAACAAGCTTGAAACTCTCTGAAAGCATGAACTATTAAATCATACTTCGGAGCAATGTCCCTATTGTCATCATTAATTCAGTCAAAATGTTTTTCAGCCAGCAAATAGTGATCTGTTACCTTGGAAATTATTTGTAAAATTAAACTAAATGTAAGAAAATGTGTGATTTTTTTCAGATATACTCTATTTTTTTTTAGAAACATCGTGCTGTTATTGTCAATACTGGTATATCGCGACACCCCTAATATCGCGATATACCAGTATTGACGATATTCAAATATTCAAAGCATCAATTATCGATATCGTGATAATTTAGTGTATGATGATATACCGTAATATTTAAAATGAACAGTTCTCTTATGATAACACCCACATGTAAATACTCCATGGCCAGTACCTGGTTGAGCTCCCAGGTGGTAGTATTGTGCCTTAACGCTGACACCTGTCACACAAGAAGACGACGCAGCCCTCGCAGCTATTCTGAGGTGAGCCATGTTCGGCAGAGTAAGTTGACATTATTTTACTAGTCATTGAATGTGAAATGTTATATTAACCTATTAACAGCGATTTTCTGCGGTCTGCGGTCATTCTTCAATAAGGTTCATTAGTTAACGTATATAAATAACATAAATAATAATGAACAATATTTCAACAGCATTTATTAATCTTAGTTCATGTTAATTTCAGCATGTACTTATGCATTATTAAAATCATGACAAGTTGTGTTTGTAAACATCAATACACTGTGAACTAACATGAACAATGAATGACTCTATATTTATTAATATTAACAAAGATTAATAAATTGTGTGATAAATGTATTTTTCATTTTTCTTTCATGTTAGTTAATACATTAATGTTAACAAATGACATCTTATTGTAAAGTGTTACCATTAATATTTATTCATCATATTGTTGAACTTGACAGTATTTTCTCTCGTTATTTCAAAGAAGCCAGAGTCTTGTGCCCTGCATTTATCAGTATCCTTATGTATAATAAAATAATTTCACTGATACCCCCCCCCCAGGTTTCTATAGATATCATGTTATAACGATATTGTGAATTCTTATGGCCACAATAACCGTGATATGAAAAATTCCATAAGTTATCATTTAAAATCCACTAGTAATGATGCCTAATAATTATTTTTAAATATAAAAAAAAACGTAATCATAAAACATGAATAAACATAATTTATGACTGACTTCTACTCACATGTTTCATTATTGTCCTCTGTCAAGTAGATGTAGTAGCCCAATAAGAATCCACGCAGGTCTTCCTCAGACACAGGACTCCACGTAATTACTGAGGAATGCTGGGTAATATTCAAAATGCTAACATTCCCAGGAGCACTGATAGGACCTGGAAGCCCAAAAAGCTTCAGTTTATCCAGACATAATGATGCATCAGTTATCTAGGTTTTTCTTATCTACTGCTGTAACTATTACAAGAAAACCAGTTACTGTAAATTTTCAGTGTTTAACCTTTCTCTCTCTCTCGCTCTCTCTTTTTTTTTTAGCTTTCACAATAACTCATATTTCTCTGGCAAAGTTTAGGAGATAACATCCTTAAAACTTGCACACTCAGAATTCACTTAGACTTCTTTTAGACTACAAATCAGTGCTTTCGTGCATTCAATTCATACATGAAGAAATCTCTGGCAAAAGCAAAGCATTATCAGTGATGCAACTAGTAATCGCTGTATCTGTGTTTTTAGGAGAGGGTACTGGGGTGCCTTTGAGGGTACTGCCCCACTGACAAGCTGTTGTATCACTAAGGGTACAACAGGTACAACTAAAGGTAATTTTTGCACTTTTTTTCAGCATATATTAGTAGTTTTAATATATGAATGATATGATAGTTTCATATATGAATATTTAGACTCACTTCCTTCAGTGAAGTATGTTTGGGCTAAGCCATAGGTCGTCTCACTGTCATTCACATTCTTCATGTTGCAGGTGTCTTTGTATGGTCGGATGTGCAGGAAGAAATAATATCTTGTATAGGGCTGAAAATCTGCACTCAAAAAAGACAACAACAAAAAAGAAAGTAGAACATTGCTAGAATCCTTAATGCTGTGAATAAATAAAGCTGTAAATTCTCTCTCTTTTATAATCAAGGTAAAACATATATAAAAGTATCTTTTGTGCTAATAGAAAACACTACATGGTTGTAATAGTTATTTGTGTCTAGACCAGGGGTGTAAAACTAAATTCCTGGAGGGCCGGAGACCTGCAGACTTTAGACTTGACCCTAATTAAACACACCTGATCCAACTAATCAAGTCCTTCAGGCTTATTTGAAAACTACAAGATATGTGTCCTGGAACAGGGTTGGAACAAAACTCTGCAGGTCTCTGGCCCTCCAGGAATTGAATTTGACCCCCCGGTCTAGACCTAAGAATTTATATATAAAAAAAAATAACGAAAATAAAATCTTACATTTATGATTAAAAATAAATAAAAATAACTTTTCCCCCTTGAGACATATATTTGAAAAAATACCTGGAAAATAATTATTAAAAATATACACTCTATTCACTAATGAAAATATCTTTACTTTTTACAAGATATTCATACCAAGTTATTAAATCAATACTTTTGAAAATGCTAGAAATATGATTATAACGTACAAACAAATATTTCATTCTATAGAATGTTTTCTTTTACACTTGGCTTTTTTCATAAACTTGGACATCCTTAGTTTCCATTAACACATTATACAAATATATTATTCTGAAGTTATTTCATCCTACTTATTAAGGGAGAATGGAAGGTAATGGTGCTGCTCTTGGTTTTCATATAGAATGGACGGAAAGCTGGTATCTGTCCTTTGGCCCACCACTCCACAGAGTAACAGACGCTTGAGACAGAGCTGCTCCAGGACAGACTAAAACTGCTGTTGCTGGTTATGTTGACAGTGAATGGCCCAAACGAATCTAAAAAATTTTGAATAATACACAGCATTTACAACAGTATGTGTTCATATTTACAGAGTAAATATCTAACCAGAGTAGTCTGCATGTAGCATTTCAGAAAATATGAAAGCAATGTACCTCTCCATTCGTCCATTTGCTCAATGGCTATACTGGAAACAGGAGACGATCCAGCACTGTTTAAAGCCCTGATGCTGATGTTATATGCAGAGTAAGACAGGATCAGGGTGAGAGATGAATTTTCAGTAATGAAACTGTCCCGATTGCTGGATTCCCCAGATACTTTCCTCACTGTCACATTGTAGTTATCCACCGCCTCACTGTTAGCATACTGGGAAAAAAAGGGATGATAAGAATTTCTCTAATAATTTGGAACCGATCTTAAAGTATTCCGGTAACACTTAAGAACACTGTTATACTACATGAATGACTAACATAAATAACTACATGAATAACTACACAGGAACAAATGAGTAGCAATGTTACCATTCTAATTAATCTAACTAATATTAACTATGCAGTCATTCATGACTGTCATGTTTCTGTTTACTTAGCCTGGACTTTTAATTTGTAATTCCCTTCTTGCTTGTGTTTCCCTTTGTTCCAGTTTGTAGTTTGTTTCCACGGTTACAGTACTAATTACCCTCACCTGTGCCTTGTTTAGCCCTTTGTTATCCTATGTATATAAAGCCCTGTGTTTCAGTAGTTTTTTTTGTTGCTTTCTTTACATGCAGTGTGAGAGGCTTTTGGGTCCCTGAGTTGGATTATTCTCTTTTGCATCTTGCTGGATTACCTCATTTATTTATTTAAAAAAAAAAATGCTTGTAAATAGATATTTGCCTTTACTGCTCTTTTTCCTGGAACAAACTACTAGCTATTCATTAACTATTTTTTTATACTTTCCAGGAAACTATATACAATTTAATAATTTATGTGAAACTAGTCAATAAATGAACCTTTTTACCACTACTTTATTATTTAACCACTCATAATCAATAGGTAATAGCAGACTTATGATTTGGATAAACTTTTAATAATTAGTACATTTTATGAGTCCTCTTACAGAACCATTTACTAAAGATTGATAATGGATTTTAGTTTCCGATACCTTGGGCAATCATTCCTTTGAACTTCAATATTTTTTGTAGTCATTTTTTGCAAATTATCATTACTAGGCTACTTAAAGAAAAGATATCTTAGGTCCACACTTCTCACCAAATCACTGGAGAGGAAATGACTGTTGGAACCTTTCGAGTAATTAGACATATCCCAAATGCCAGTGACTATTTTAAAGTACCTTGCATAAAGATATGCTTATTTGTAAGTCTTCTACTTCAGTCCTTTTTATTATTATGAATGGTTAGAATATTCTATACTTTAGGATTAGGTTTTCCTTAATAACTATTGTAATAATGATGGTAGCCTGCTAGTAATGACTCAATTGTTACCAAATCCTTCAAAATGAATTACTATTCAAAACCTTAAAAGGTTACAAGAACTTCAGTCGTTACTAGGGAACTATCATGTAGAATACTGTGCCGGAATAATTAGTAATTCCATCTGAAGGATTTGGTAATATTTGAGTAATTCCCATGATCATCACTTTAGAAATAATTATGCATTATTCACATTTATAATGAAACTGTATATAGTTTCTAATTAGTTTTCTTGGAGGTATGAAAAATAGTAATTATCCATTAGCTAAAAGTGAACTACTACAATCAAATGAGTGCTAATGGTTAATAGTAGTTACTAGAATGGTAATAACTATGAAAGAAAAGTATTGGTAACACACCAGGATCCAAATGGGAATAGGAATTCTCTAAGAATCAGATAAGATTCTATTAGAATATTTGATTATCCAATAGGATCTTATTTGATTCTTATTGGATCCCATTAATTCCATCACAGAAAACTACACAGATGGCTTTGGGATTACATGTGTTAGTACCTCCCACTTCACGACCACCTTTCTCTGGCCTGGTGATATAGAAAGATTTTGCATATGGTCTTGAATCTCCAGCTGGATTGATGGTGCATCTGTGAGTTCTGGGGAATGAAGATTTAGAAAATACAGTGGTCAATTATATATTAAAGATAAAAGTGTGTGATTTCTCTGCCACCAGCACCACAAATAGACTTTGGGCGGAGTGACTGGGAATGACATTGGCAAAATCAAGAAAGTACAGAGATCAGTAAATACACACTTCTGTCTTGAACTCACCAGGTGGAACCATGATGACCTTACTGAGTGGACACTGCGCACAGTCTTTGATGGGAACACACTGTGTTTGCAACTCGTAAGGCAAAGATGGCGTCAGATTCAATAAAACACATTCTTTTCTGTTTTCAGATTGTTGCTGTGGAGGAAAAGAGTACAATATAGGTGGAACAAGCAAGTAAACTCACATAAGTTATTGGGCCTGTAGCAAACTTTACTACAAGTCCTGCATTTTTACTACAAGACTAGTAAAGTTAGTCAAAACAAACTTAGTGGGACTGAAAGCCTAGATTGAAAATTTTGAAAAGGTGTAAAAAGTTTGAAGGTTATAGATTTTACAGACAGAAAGATACAACGGCAGATAGCATCTATTCTTAACTATACTTCCCCCTTGTTTTTTTCACACTGTGGTAGCCCACCACACCACTACTCTGTTCTGTACCAAACCGTCCATATTATCAGCTGACTTGCATTCTACTCAGTTCCAGTGTGTTATACCACACTGTAACATGCCACAGAACTAGATACTGTCAACAGTTTTAGCTTACCAGCTCAAGTTAATGTACTGTACATAGGTTTGCTATGTACAAAATTGCCATCCATAGAAATATTTTAAATGAACTCCAACGACCAAGCAATAAACATCCTGCATACTATTTTCCTAAAATAAGAGGATAACACGAAACAGTATTTGGCAGTCTCATCCAATAATGAGACATGAGATATTATTTCCATCTCAATTGCAACTCTTAAAACGGAAGTTGAGCACATTACATCATTGGTTGCAGTATGCGAATAAGTGTGCTATAATTGTACTCTCAGAAAAAAGTTGTCACTTGTAGCAGTAGTATTTAGAAATTTGCTATATGTCCCATTTATGTACTAATTTGTACACTCAAAGTACTAAAATGCACCTTTTACAAGTTAATATTGAAGGTTATACGAAGGTTTGGGAAAAGGTACACACTATTACTATAACCTTTACACCAGGATCTGAAATTAATCAGGGTTTAGGGAAAAGAAAATGTCCAAGATATTCAAAATAAATATTTTTTATACTCACCTGACAAATTATTTACCATGTGTGTAAGCTATACTTTTTTTTTTTTAAATCGGTATCAGCCATAATCATTTACGAGTATTTTTACTTTGAGAATATTTCTATGAATTAATTATGAGGATATATTTCAAATGATTAAGGAAATTAATAATAAATGCCTGACTTCTTGTGAGATGTCTGTTACTGACCTCTTTCCACCTTGTAGTGTTGAACTCTCTGTACTTTACAAGGAAGTTTTTAATATAATTGCTGTCATTTCCCCACTCCACCCAAACAGTCAGATAGCCTGAGCTTCTTTTGTAAGTTATTTTTGAATGAGGACCACACATTGCTGAAATGAAAGAAAACATTAAACATTCCAATGCAGAATAACATACTAATATGCAGAAATTTCTGTCTGGTAAAAGAATTTTCAAGCTGCTTTAACTAATATTTGAAGTTCTAGTACCTACTATATCTATTAATTCTAGTAACTTCAAGCTAATCAGTATATTTAGATTAAGATCAGGGTTTTGATACAGTTAAGATTTTAATGAATTATAAGTTACTAATATTAATATTGTTGATTAACATACTCATCATGGATGGAATTCCGCTGAAATTTTTGTAGGTGCATGAGGGCTGATCTTTACTGGTTCCAATAACGTGAGCCGTCATATTCCAATTCAAGACAACAAGAAAGTAATTGGAAGTCCAAATTTTGTCCTTCTGATGTACCGCTACACAACTACATTTTCTCCTACACAGGAAACAAAAATAAAGAATACTTAAAAAGAATCATCAACCCCAAAATAAACAAAAACTTAAAAGTAAACAACACCAAAAAATTAAAATTTTGTCATTAATCACTTACCCCCATGTCGTTCAAAACCCCTAAAAACTTTGTTCATCTTCAGAACACAATTTAAGATATTTTGGATGAAAAATGGGAGGCCTGTGACTGTCCCATAGACTGCCAAGTAAATAACAGTGTGAAGGTCCATAAAAGGTATGAAAGTCGTCATCAGAATACTCCATCTACCATCAGACGTGCGATCTGGGTTATATGAAGCGACGGGAACACTTTTTGTAAGCGAAGAAAACAAAAATAACAACTTTATTCAACAATTCCTTTGTCAACGGTCTCCTCTGTGTCTCTCCATATCACCGTATGCTGTGTATGCTCTTCTGTATCATCTGCGCCACAAGGATGCGCTGTTTTATTTCAAATCAAAGTTAAATACACATAGAAACAGCGCATCCTTGTGGTGCAGATGATACAGAAGTTATTTACTGTTATTTACTTGGCAGTCTATGGGACAGTCTCAAACCTCCAGGTTTTCATCCAAAATATCTTCAATTGTGTTCCGAAGACGAACAGAGCTTTTATGGGTTTGGAACGACATGGGGGTAAGTGATTAATGACAGAATTTTCATTTTGGGGTGGAGTATCCCTTTAAATTTAATTGTGATATGAGGATAAAAAAATCAAACAACAGCAATGGTGTGAAGCTCAGCCTCAGATTGCAAACAGAATAAAATTAAAATCATCAATGTGTCACTTCTTACATAAACTTACTGTTTTGTGTACAGTGTGTATGAGGTTGACACGTTTCCTTTCCATTCACAGATGGCATTAAGTCCACTTGTGATATATTTTATGTAGCATCCCAAATCAGAGACTCCTGTGAGATGAGAAATATCCACTGATAATATAAACAAAAAATAATGTCACTTGCCCCACAAATACAGTGCAAAATAGGACTTGAACGTCTTAAAAATGAAATGTAAACAATGTATTTGTCCAACTCCGGAGGTCTAAACCATTTTATTTTCTAGTCATTTTCTAGATTTAAATGAAAAAGCGCTAGCTTACACTTTATATTATATAATCATTCATCTGATAACCTAGTTAATGCAATAAATAAATAAATAAATAAATAAATAAATAAATAAATAAATAAAAATTCAAACTTGGGTGGGTCATGACAGAAACTAAATTCTCTGTCCTTACTCTGCTCATAACTGTCCCATTGGTCTCTTTTGTAATTTCCTCTGACTCAATTAAACAATAGAGGGAAGCATTAGTGTAAGCAGACTTTGCCAACCAGATGTAAATAGACTCTACAAAGAAGAAAACAGCAATCCTTAACTCATAGGGCAACCTGAACTGCACCTCTTCCATACAATAACTGAATATGTTTTATTGGACTTTTGTCTTGACATTTTCATAAGCACAAAATTTTCTACAACAGTTTAGTGGTGATATAAAACCTTAAGATGTGTCAATGTACACATATTCCTACTAAAAATGAAGTATCATGTGTATAATTTATTCATGTTACACTAAGAAAAAGTAGGCTATTCTATTTTACTCCAATTTACTGGATAAAAAGACACAGCTTACATCATTCGTGGAAATGTTCATTTCTTACCTTCTGTGTTGTTACATTTATCTTTTAATAAGTTCAAGTTTTCAGGACTGCAGTCACAGGTTCCTGTGTACAATGATAAGCTGAGTTAAGAGGAGTTTTTTTTTTTTTACAAAACAATGGCTATAAGCTTAGTGCCTGCAAAAGTGGAATTTTGTAAGTTCCACAAATTGTAAGGTATTCTTTTAAAAAAAAAAAATTACATTCTAAAAAAAAAAAAATGAACTCCACAGGTTCGTGCATTTCAGCATGATCTGAGAATGCTTTAATGAGCATCTTGTGCTTAAAAATTTACAGGTTTAAACAGAAAAACTACTTTTTTGTTTTGTTTCACATTTCACATTTTCAAAACGGTCTCACACGCAAGTGCATGTAAACACACACACACACACACACACTGCCCGCATACTGACCTGTTGACGCTACAGTTGTCCAGAGAGATACGAAACCTGAAATTAATAAACCTACTGAAATTACCTATCACTTCAGCAACCATATGAATGAAATGCAACACTATACCAATTCTGTTAAAATGCTTAAAAACAAAACACACACAGATAAAGCACATACCTAGCGCGATGTAAAATGCTGCCGAGCACTTGCGCATTGTCGCCTCCGCTGACAGTCTGCTACTCACGCAGTCGGCCAACTAACGGAACAGTATGGGGTATTCCCTTCCCATCGCTCATGAAACTACAGCCCAACAGGTGCTCTTGAACTCTCATAGGCTGTTTCAGAACCTAGTGAACCGCCTACCTCGAGAGCACACATCGGGCAACTTTCAGGCGCGGCGCAGCATTTTTGGCAATTATATAATAGGAGCTAAACGATGCAGCCAGAAGCTGATTCGCCACAGTATTTATTTATGTCTCAGAGCCGAAATAGATGTTGTGACACCTTTGTCACATGTAGGCTAAGATATCAAAGAGATTAATGCAACAGGACTCGCCCTCAGTACAAAACAAAAAAGAAAATATTTTGTCTGTAAACGTTTATTATTATTATTATTATTATTATTATTATTACAATGAGTCGCAGAGAAAATTGACAAAACATTTGTATATATCACATACCTGTATATATATATATATGATTAAATTATGACAGAACAATCCTGTATATCACTATATAGCCTATATATATATATATATATATATATATATATATATATATATATATATATATATATATATATATATATATATATATATATATATATATATATATAGTGATATACAGGATGTTTAGGGAAAACTGTAGCTTTAATTTTGGTAGTCTGACACTTATTCATGCACATTCAAATTAACATAGTGCTCTCATTGTAGGCTGCACACACTGTGGTAGCAATCTGTGCCATCATAGCCATAGAGTAACTGGATGTTAATTAATCCTCTTCAGTATCCACTTGCAATGGAACTAACATATACAGAGCTTGTGCAAGAAAAAGAGTTTCACTTCTGCAAACTCAGAATAGAACTAGCAAGCATATAGTTGAACTTTGTATAGAGGCAAGTCTCTTAAAACTTGAAATCATTTATCGCTTTAGCACTTTCCTTTTAATTTTCTCACTGAACTGCAGTTTTGTGTCAACCCTTAAAAAACAGCATTTTTATAGCAAATATTGATTTATTGTGCTATTGCAAAGAGTGAGATGTACAGACATGTACAGTCTAGTCTTCAGTTTTTCAGGGGAGACTGAGGAGTGTTGTAACGTTGTATTGTGTTGTGCGTGCGTGCTTGAGTGTAACTTTGATATATGTATGTTTTTTGATAAATCAATGTTTGATATACTGTATGTAGGCTATTTTAACAACTATAAACAAACAAATATAATTACAGATAACCAACAATACAGATACAGTTCTGTGATCCTTTAACAAATTTACAAATGAGATTTTATGCCAAATAATAACTTTTAGCTGTCTATCCTTTAAAGTTCTCAAGTAAGTTATAGATACCACCATTAAATAATGTTTGTTATTATATAATAGTTAAATTGGACAGACTTCTTATATTATTATCTTATCTTATATATATATATTATTAAAGACATTAAAAGAAGCCTATATGATATAATATCTTTATCAATGTGACTTTGATATTTGATATTTTTACCTCATGGCAAAATCCAGTTTTTGTTTACTATGTTCACATTTGAAGTGCTACATAACAAGTACAAAATGTGTGGTGAGAACTTGCCTTTTTTTAAGGGAACCGACACTTTTCTTAGATTACTCTAAGGCCCTTGAAACTTTTGAGAAATGAGTGAACGTTTCAGATGACAGATCTCAGAAAACCAAAAAGGAACTGTTAAGTCAGTCCACTTCTTTGCTTCTGTTGAGCTTTCAAGGAAACTCATTTTCAGCCCGATGTATGTACCACACATTCTAAAGTTGACTTAATTCTCTGTCTGAAAGAGAGTTGATGTTACTAATAAACTGCACATATGAAGTGAATGAAGACATTTCAAGCTTATAAATATCATATAAAAGTCCAGTGCATAAAACAGCACAAAATCAGGATAAACAAACAGTTTTATCGAAATAATGCATTTGGCAGTTATATAGTTACTAGACATACTATACTGGAGAACATGTGGTATGAGCTGTGAGAAGTTAAATATCTCTCTCTTTCTCCTACATGCACACACACACACACACACACAGGAAGAGACGTGTTCACACTTCAGAGACTTCAATGTTAGGAGGCCCAACTTAGGAAACACACTGCAGTGTAACACTAAAAGCTTGTCCTCCTTAACAGCATCTACACATTTAATTTATCAACACAGAAAAGACATCCGGCAAAACACAAACCTTGTCATATACACTGTCTTACCATTTTAATGAGATTGGTTGTGTCTAGCTGGAGACCTCGTACAGTCATCTACAGTGTCTGCAATGTTGTTTATGTGTATGGGAAAAAAACTCACAGCTTTCATGCAACACGAGTAAAGAGAGTTTTTACCAGCACATGGAACGTGTTGTTGTCAAAGCGCGAAAAACGCCAACCACACAGTGATCAGTGGGTTTGATAAAATTTGTAAGAACATCCTTTCAATTTGTTTACATGGCAGGGCATATTCTGAGAAATGAACTTGAGCAAGATTGAAAAAAAATCTAATATAGTTCCATTACATAATTTGTTCCAACATGCGGGTAAAACATATACAGAGCAGTCAAAGGGACATTCACAGGAAATTGGTCATATATTTAGAGTAATGAACAGCAGTTTTAAAATCCCCCACCTGTATGATTATCAAAACTTTTACCACTCATTGCTTTGATCACCTGACGAATGGAAGACGACGGTCTTGATCCTTGATTAAGATAAGAGTGTGTGGGCTGTTTTTCTCTGTGTGACATTGTGGTAAAGGTTAAGAGTGAATCAACATCTTTTCAGAATGATACAAGGATAGTGAGATGATAATGAAAGTGGTGAAAAAAAAATCCATATTTACACATGCGGTGCAATCAGAAAGTATTAAGACCCCCCCCCCCCCCCCCTTTTTTTTTGCATTGCATTGCAGCCATATACTAAAATGCATTCAATTATTTATTTTTTTTTCCCCACATGAATTATTATTTATGTAATAATTTTTATGTGATTTTTTTAGCTGTAAGACCTTATAAGTGTGCCTTTCCAAATCATGTCCAATTTACTGAATTAATCACAGGTGGACTCCAGTCTAGTGTAGAAACACTTTTAAAGATGATTTAGAGAAATGTGATGCACCTGAGCTATATAGCAAAAAGTCTTAATAACTATGTGATATTTCAGTTGTTTCTTTTCAATAAATTTACTTTGTTATTGTGGGGTGTAGTGTGTATATTGACATGCTTTTTAAAGGTATTTTATCATAAGGTTTCAACATTTTTTTTTTTTTTTTGGATAAACCTTAAATCCCTAACCCTAACCCCAATGAAAACAAAACAAAACAATTTTAACTGCACACCAGTGTGCAAATTCTACCTTTTTCAATTGTTAAATAGGTCATATTGGGAATATCACAGGCCAAGTTATAAAATCAAACTATTGTAGATGTACGCCATCTAGTGTGAAATAAGTGTACCAACTAACTACTAGATATTTCACCTTTTGTAATGTAATAACTGTCACAGTACACAGTTGATGGTAACACTAGACATTTTGCTGATATTTTTCACAAGTAAATATCCGCTACCAGTCATTAGAGTAATAATAGTCTGTCTGCTTATTATCTGCTAACACTTTATTTTGAAGGTTCCCCATATCCTACTGTCTACAACTTTGCAAGTATGTCAACTTATTCTACTAACCCTAACATTTTAGAGTTAACATGTAGTTACAAAGTTACTTAGTAGAATTCCTAAAGTGGACTATTGAAATAAAGTGTAACCAAAGTGTTTTTATTATTATTATTTTTATTTATTTACTAATTAATTCATTTTGCTATATAATATTTCCTAAAAAAGTCTATATTGCAATGATCTGATTTTAATTGTGGTTCCAAATAAAGCATTTAAATATGTGTGCATGTTTATTTCCTAAAAAATATGTTTGACAGAGCTACAGAGTGAATCTATAAACCTTGCAGTGATTTGTAAATTTACAGTTAAGTCAGGTGAGGCACAGTTGCTGTAGCCATGAACTACAGTAGACTGAACTCTTGCTGATAAAGAGACCGTAGAGCACATCCCATTGCTTTTTTAAACACTTACAAGAAATGTGGTTCTTTCAACAGTCTGAGGATCCTTAAATCAATGGTACTTCTTACCTGATGGTTTGGTAATCTCTTGGACACATTTAGTGAATCTTTATGGACTAATCACAAGAATTATCACCTGAGAGCACAAGGCTCTGTTTATAAAGCACTATGACCTCAATATTGTGTATTGTTTGCGCATATTTAAAATCTGAAAAAAAAAAAAATGCTTATGATCTTTTAAATTAAAGATGGAATATCTGTGCTTGTTATGTTTTCTCAATCACTTTGGCTTAATTCTCTGTTTTCCCCTCAAAACAATAGAGTATGCTGATAAAAACTGATGAGTTAATGCAAAATACATTTATCAAAATCTGTCAGGCACACATGTATATTCCATAAATATCTATGACATGGTATGATTTGGACATGGTACATTTTACCATTAAACAATAATTTTGGTAGCATGGAGCTTGTTATCGTTTTGACTGGTGTATTATAGTAAGCAGTGAGTGTCAACAGAAAATTAAATAAACACATTTTTCCAGGATTGACTTCCATGGTGACAAATCATCTAAACATTTTGATCAGTAGGGGTCACTGTTTCATTTTGGTGACACTGGTCAGTTTACTGACACAGTAACTGGGTTTTGAAGCATGAATGGAATGAGTGATTTACTGTTTTGTATACAGTACATGCATTAGAGTTGTGGTTTCCCATAAAACAGTTGTGACAATTGCACTTACAGTTTAAAGATTATTAGGGTTACACTTTATTTTGATGGTCTCTTTTAAAAATTCAGTTAACTATAAGTAACTACATGTCATCTTATTCTCTTTAGAGTATTAGTAGAGTATTTGTGGAGTATTACTATACCTGAAACTTATGTCGTTGAAATGTTTTTCTTGAAAAGTGTGCTTGAGATCTCTCTTTAAAATAACCTAAATGCTACTTGGTTTAATTTTAAGGTGTGTCTTGAGTGTTTAAATACTTTTAAGGGGAATTTCATATTGCAGGAATCCACTGCGACTATCCCCGTCTTCGGTGCACACGGGAAGCCCTAATCTAATCGGAAACATAACATGAGAGTAGCCTGAACAAAACAATATTGTAGACAATAAAGCTAAATCTCTGGCCTACGTGTAAAATAATAGAAATAATTCGTGTCTCTTGATTTCATAAAACGAAATAGAGTTCCTTTCTATCCCTGCTGTGACTCAACACCTGTCAGGGTTCTTCCGACAAACCTTTTTCTGTGGGCGCCATTGATTTAAAAGTCCTTGACCAGCGAGCTCTTTTCTCATTGGCTGATGGGCGGGGTTTGTTTGGCCAATGAGCGTAGACTTTAGTTAAAGACACTGCGGCGCTGCTAAGCAGGACGCGAAACAAACTTCACTTTCAATGGATGTTTGTCATGTTATGAAGACTTATGTTAGTTAAAATTACAGCAGTACAGTGAAGGGAGTTCTCTCGGGCGCTCAGCTGGACCTCAAATAAGGTGTCCTTCAGCATGTCATTAGTTTAAGACAATTAACGTGATGTTTTAGGGCAATGGAGAGTGAGCAGTCAGAAAAATTTGGAGGCGGCGGAGGCGACTCATCAGGCTCCGACACGCTGTCAGAAGTCGAGACAAGAGCCGAGCCGTATGAATCCGAACTACACTTGGAAGAATTTAAATGTCACTCCTCAGATTTTGTAGGTCTTGAGGAAAAAGTGAAGGGAAGTGATTCTGATGAATGCAGCGACGAGATAAAAGCGAGAAACGGGGACCATCAGGAGGAAGGAGAAAATGAAGGGGACGAGGACGAAATGGTAAAGTAACTTACATTGATTATTGTAGCACCGAACACTTGTGACATTCCGTTTGCGTTTGTTTGAATAATGAAAGCTGGAAGCTCGCGACTGCAGGTGTTTATTTGAGAAGTGTAAAAGATTTCCCATGTTGTTACTGTAGTTTTGGAGAATATTTGGTATTTCCCCTCTTTGATACTGATTGATATTGATATTCAACAACCATACACTCTGCTCCAACCTCTAACAGAAGTGTTACACATGCTGTTAATTCATTTGAACTTACCTATTTAATATTTGTATTTTTTTTTAACTTTAATTATTATTTTTGTTAACTTAAGATAAAATCGAAATATCGCTGTACGAATGATTGGCCTTTTCAGATTATATCGATAGTCACGTGTTAATTGTAATATAACATGCACACTAAATTGCGATTGCAAGGCTATAGTTTACTCATACTGAATTATGATCGGTCTCGTCTTTTAGCCTACATCTGTTTTCTCCTCCACATGTTTAACTTATGTTTTTGTCTTCCACGTTTAACCATTTACAAAGATAAAGTTGTTTTATTCATGCATGTCTCTTAAATAAATAAATAAATAAATAGATGCACACATTTGCAAATTACAATAAAATATAGGCACAACAGAAATTTGGGTACTTTATTTGTATTTTTTAAATACAATTCAGAGTTTGTTCTTTATTAAATCACTTTATCCAAAGACATGTTTATTTAATCAAATATTTATTTACACATTAAAATTTACTTGTTTTATCAAAATATATAATAACATTATGTAAATGGGTTTGCCCTTTCAGTAGATAAAATTGGGAGTTGTTATGTTTATCATATTAGCAAAATTACACTTAATATAATATTTTACAGAGCCTAACCATGTGAAGATGTTACAAAAAAAAAAAAACAAAAAAAAAAACAAATTGGTGTTTTACAAAATTGTGCATCACCTTAAAGTCAACATGAACTCAACCCAGTTTACTCTATAATTAAATGTACCTGGTCTTATTGTGAATGATGCATCGGTGCATATCATAATCTTTCATCAATGTGTAATAACTTACTCTACATCTAGCAAGACCTTCCTTTCCAATTGCTGTCACCAAGTCTTTTCTTTCTTTCTTTCTTTCTTTCTTTCTTTCTTTCTTTCTTTCTTTCTTTCTTTCTATTTATCATTATTATTGTTATTATTTGTAATCCATGTTTTCAAGCACCTTTTACTTTTCACCAATCATTACTCTGTAGTCTCACCCTAAACTGTGAATACCATTTAAAGTTATTTGTCTAAAGGCATATGTGCAGTGTTGTACATCTCAATGATTGCAGACAGGGGGTTTCTAACATTTAGCTGTCATTCATTTAACTGCTATTTGTAGGTGTTCATTTACAGGTATTCTGCATATGTACTTTGAACTTTCTCACATGCATTTTCATCTGGTTTCAGTTTCATTCAGCTGTGTACAGGTATGTTGTATGTGATTTGCACATGGTATAAAAACAGAAGCACCATTTGCTTGTTTCAAACAATAGGTTCTTAAAACCAAAGTGAAATTCTGTGACCTTTGTTTGCCTATTCTAACCTGAAAAGTAGGTTAGTCATTGTCAAACTCTGACTGGTTTGTCCAGCATAGTTAACATGTCAGACCCTTTTCACTGGGTGTGACGTCTAATTGGCTTGCCCAAGGATTAGATGGCTTAGACACACCAATCAGATACCTGAGATGCTTGACGCTCTCAGAGCCATGTGATCACCTGTTTACTTATAGCCAGGTCAAGAAGCGAGTGGAAACAAATTATCTGAAGCTCATAAAGATATGCCACAAAGGTATTGCAGTGCAGAAGATGGACTTCTGAAAAGCAGTGCAGCTTATCTTCCCCTGCTGCTGTTTGTTTACATAAAGGGATTCCAACCACTGCATATTTATACACCCTTCATGTGAACAGTTGTTGAAGGGCCTACTTGTGATGTGTAGCAAACAGCACATTTAAGTGTCTGGATACATTTAAATGGGTCATATGATGCGATTTCATGTGTTCCCTTGTCTTCGGAGTGTTAAAAGCTGTTTGTGTATACAGACGATCCGTAAAGTCGCAAAGATTAATGTCTCAAACCCAAAGTGATATTCTTTATAAAAGTGAACACTCAGCCACGCCTTCCTAAAACACCTTGTTTAAACACGCCCCCACATGTCTACCTCACTGTGTGGGAAGATTTGCATAACACCGCCCAAATGTATATGCAAAAAAAGAAGGTGTAACTTTTATTCTCACTGTAATATTGTTGCGGCTGCCGCCATCGTGGAGATGCTGTGTGTTTCATTGTGAAAGCCAAACTACTTTGTTTGGCCTTCAAAAAGAGGACACGACTAGAAATCAGTGGTTAGGTTTTATTTACAACACTGTTTCATAGGGCTGGGCGATATATCGCATGCGATTGTCACACGCATTTCGTCAGTAAAGCCGGTTCCCTGATTACCGCTAAATCGCCATCACCTGCTTTCAAATGGAGCGGCATTTAATAGACAGAGCCGTAGATCCTGACAAGCTATGCAATATCTCGTTCATTATCGCAGATGAATCGCCTTTGATAATGAACGCGATATTGCGTAGCTTGTCAGTGAATGTACACAAAGAAACACATTTGGAAAATTGCTATTAAATTGACACCTACAGCATAAAAAATAAATTCTTCACTGTTTATCAAGGAATATCAGTCACTGCACAAACAGAAAAAAAAAATATATAATTTAATCATTTCAGTATCATATTCAATATTTAATGTTCAATAATGTGAATAGTATTGTATAACTGTGGTGCTGGCCTGCCTGTGGCATGGGGGAATGGCAAGGCTTTCTTGTGGACTTACAGTATTTCAACCCAAACCTGACCGCTTTCACTCATCAACCCCATTTTAGGTCTCTTAAATAGCCTCTTTCTGTTTTACCCTTCCCTCATGAATACTGCCCCAGAAAAGAAAAAGATGTGAATGCAAAGACCGCAATACTGCGACACTTTCCTGAACGTGTCTTTGATGCTTAGTCGTGACTTTAGAGACTACATGAGGACAGATAGCTTTCTGGAACTGTGGTTGTGGTATAGTGGTTAGGTTTTTGGTTTTAGCCATGTGGCTTTGAATGTTAAAAACTTTCTCTTTTCCAATTTGATGTGCAGTTTTTCGTTTGTTGATTCTACTGAGGCACTTTCTGTGCTATTTGTTTGGGCATGCCAACCAGCCTGAAACAGCAACACTGACTCAACCAATTCCCTTCAATTCTGTTAATAGTGCAAAAACCTTTAAATAATGAACTTATGATGAAAGAGCAGCAAGTTGTTGAGGGATAGTACATCACCCAGGCTTTGTTCAGACAGGCATTTTGTCTTTAACAGAACATATAGTGTCTATAGAGAGCCCGCTAATTTCCATATGTTACAGTGTTGGGGAAAATTAATACAATGCAAAAAAGTGTCCAGATAGTAGACTTTTTATTAAGTAAAATTTATTTATTTATGTAATTTCGATGTGTTTAATTAAAAACAGCACTAGAATGTGTATAAAGCCTCAGAAACTCTGGCTGTTCTGTACTAATGCATTTGTGCTCTAAAGACTCAATCCTCAAGATGATATTACATTAGCAAGCCTAAAGAAATTATATTCAAAATGTCATACCTTTTAATCTTTTCTGGTCATATTTTTGACCAGTGAATCATTCATGACGTCATTAGGGTGCATTGATGAGCGCTGTTAAGTGTGCTTTTTTATTTATTTATTTTTTTTTTTAAATCAGTCTGAATGAAATAGTGTTAGTGGAGTGAATGGCTTACTTGTTAAGAGGATTTGCCCTTAATCTCCTGTGTCCATTGCGGGTGATGTCATCTCATCCCCAGCATGCCTGTCTGATTGCTGTTGATTTATTGGTTTTGCTTGGTCCACTGTTGATGAGACAGATAAAGCATTGGCTTCTGGGGAAACCTTTTAATGACACTGACAAGAAATTTCACAGAGCCACTGTGGGGATCTTCTGATGGGTGTAAGGAAAGAAATCCACAATCATTAACTTAAAAAAATAAAAAAAATAAAAATAAAATAAAGGAACTTTTTGATTTCAAAATTATATAGCTTTTGATATTGGTAGTTAATTTTTTAATGTTATTGACCTATCACATATTTTTGCTGTAGTGTATAGTAGGTTTGTCTATAGTAGGTTTGTCTAGAATATAACCTTATGAAACCAAAACCTTATTTGATTCCTAAAACGGTGTTGAATTTGAAGCTGCAGATCATATAATAGCCGTAAAGCTGACAGTGTGGTTTGGTTGGTGCTATTGTAAGGAAATGGCTTACTGTTATGCCAGCATAGGTATTATTTAAGTGCCGACCTGTTAAAACCTGTGTGGATACTTGGCTGAGGTAATAACAAACCAGTTTGTAATATATCTAATGTAAACTATTCCAGTGTCTGTTCTTCATAAATTGTATCTATATTTAATCTTGTGATGACTATGTTTGAGATAGATTCTGTTAATAATATTGGATTATCATAGAGATAAGATAAGCCTGTGAAGATCCAGTGAAAGTGAAAGGCTTGGCAAACACAATCGTTTTTTTTTTTTTTTATAGGGAAGTGTGTACTGGTTGCTGAACACTCTTTCAGGCACTGTCTACACACCAGTGATCCTCAAATCTGGCTCGCAAGAGCCACTTTCCTGCAGAGTTTAGCTAATGAGTTTGCTAATCACTGTCTTCAGGATCATTAGAAAAAATTATAGGTAGGTTCGTTTGATTAGGCTCAGAGCTAAACTCTGCAGAAAAGTGGATCTCACGAGCCAGATTTGAGGATCACTGGTCTGTCTACACTAAAAATTAGCCGTGGAAGAAACTAAACTGCTCTCATTATACTCCTTTGTACTCTTTGACATCCATTATGTGGATAGTACGATGTTTATTATAATAGGACTGATTTTTGTAGGAATTTTCATATTTACACCAAGGTATGTATATTGGTGATGATTTGGTTGTGTAATAAGGCTATAAGGTCACATCAATGATTTGGATCAAATAAGCAAGCCCTTTGTCACATATCGGGCAGCAACTATTATAATAATGAATAATCATATATTCAGTGGATTAATTTGCCAACTGAGCAAATGCTATTGAGATGAATGCAAATGATAACTTTCTCTAGTTACTTAATAGACCTCCGTGATTCACAAAGGCCTGGATAATTAAAAATGCATTTGTTGTGGATGGATTATATATAGTATTATTATTATTTTTTTTTAGTTTTAGGTTTGATTTAAAATTTGTATTCTAATTAATGTGCAAATTAATCGCAAAGTAATTATACGTCATTTTAAACCGAGAAAGTACCCCCAAAAGATAAAGTCGTTATTGTGCATTGAAAAGATGTTACAAAAAAATAGCTTTAGAAAGAAATATTTTGGTTCCATATAGTTTTTTTTTTTTTTTTTTTTTTATAACGATAAACATTTTATTTATTTATTTCTTTTATGAAATTATATTTTAAATATGAAACTAAAACTGCCAGTAGGTGGTGGCAAGACTCTGTCTTGGATGGAGTAGTCATTCAGTCGTTTATTCAAATTTCAACCAATATATTAAAATGTCTATATATATTTTTTTAACTGTTGTATAAAATCATTAAAATCATTAACACATTTTCACTGTAAGATGACTTACAGGGTTCGGACAGGGTGTGTTAAAAGTGTTTATAATTTTAGGACTTTTTTTCCCATAATTAATCACACCAAATGAAGGCGTTAAACTGAGAGTTTACAAAGGGTTTTTTTTTTTTTTTTTATTGATTGATTTTGTGCTAGTCCTTGTAATATAGGTTTGCCATTTATGTACTTTTTATGTATGCCTCCTTTTTTTTTTTTTTTTTTTACAAATATGCATACTTCAAAAATCCTCTAAAAACATAAATCATGATATCTTCCAGGCATATGTGGCTTACTATTTTTGGAGTATATTATGATTTGGGATAAACTAATCTTATCTAGATTTTAGACAGATATACTGCTCACGGAACAAACAAGCATAGTGACAAAACTTGATCCTTATGTCTATCTCCATTATAACCACAAAGCTGTCTACACTGCAAGTGTGATCTAGTTTTACCACATTGTGCAATGGCTTTGTTGATTTATAATGGGACTGAACCAGTTTTTTCCTGCTGCCTGCTTTCTCTGAGTACAGTACATACAGGCTGTGCTCAAATTCTTAAATCTCAAATAGTATGTGAAAATAATTGCTGCATTCCAAATGATCTTTTTCTGTTTCTGTTTGCACAAATGGCATTTTCTTTTTCATTTCATGAAGCAAATTCTTATTTTTGTGTATTTTAAAGGAATATTCCAAGTTCAGTCCTATTTAGGATTGTACAGTAAAACAGCATTTGTGAATTAATGTTAATTGCCACAACAATTTCAACCTGTTCCTTGTGTTCTTAAAAAAAATAAACAAACAAACAATGGAAGTGAATGGAACCAATTTTTTGAGGCTTTAAAAGCAGAAATGTAATGCATGTCATTTTATTAAAGCAGTTTAATTCTTCTGTTAAATCCTGTGTATTATTTGAGTCGTAAAGTTGATGAATTTAACTTTACACAGAAGAGTTAGTGTTAGATTTTTCCCACCCACACTAAATTCATGTTCAGTATTTTAGCATTCATGGATTGGCCTCATTCACTTCCTTTGTAAGTGCCTCACTGTAACTCAGAATTATTATTATTATTTGTTTTTTAAGAAAAGGAAGGAGAAGTGGGCATGTGTTGTAGAAATCAGCATTATGCCACAAATGATGTAGATGGAGCTCAACTTGTACTGAACCCGGAATGTTCTTTTAAAGTTACACTGTAACAGTGAAGTCTGTATGGTGTGGTTTGGCTAGCAGACACACTGCCATCTGGCATACGTCTCTGGGCTTTTGGGAGTTTCTTCATGAATGAACATGTCCAAATAAAGACAAGGAGCAATTTCCTTTTCCTCCACATGTAAGAAATTCACAAGCTTGTGTACTTGATCATACTTCTAAATAACACACATCTGTTTATGTCCAAAGGGAGGTTTTGTCAACACAGGAAACATGGCTTTGCTACTGAGATTTTGCAGGACAATTGACACCAGTAAACCTTCAGGGGAAAGGAGCAGTGCAGTGTGAGGGGGGACATGCCTCTTAAAAGCTCTTTTAGGGAACTTCTGTGACACTGGGACGTTCTGGTGAAGCTGACCCCAGCAGCACAGCACAGTAATGTGAGCTGTTTAACCTCCAGAGGAACATGATTTAGTTGGAAATGGAGCAGGGGAAATGTTAAGGTCAGGCAGATGTACAGTGATGACGTTAGCTTTTGCACTGACTTTTTCATCATTGGGAGTATTTTTTATTTTTTTTTCATTAGGGTGAAATATGTCATTTCTTGTAGTTATCTCTGCACAAATAACTTATTATTGAACAAATTACATGTCACATTTTAACTTTAATTATGGCCTCTTTGTCTTTAAATAATCCAACAATGATCATTATTTATTTATTTATTTGCACGTGATGCAAGGTAATTCACATTGCCTCTATGAGCAACATGAGTTTATAAACTTCTAAGCTGAAGAATCAAAAAGTAATGCAATTAATTATTATTGTGAAGTAAAAATCATCTGCTCACATGATGAGCCCCCAGTGTCATAATAGCTTGACATTGTGTGAGCAGCCTCTTCAATTCCTCTGCCGATTCTCAGGATATTAGGCTGTTGTTTCAGACATAACTCTCCCAGACTGAAAGGCTATGGACTGTTCAGAGCTGTAGCTTTTGCTTTGTGCCAAAGGTCTAAAAGGTTTCAAGGCTTAAATGTTAGAAAGGTTTCTTCTCGCTGTTATTGACTTGTATTTCCATGCATGCCTGTTTACATATGGACTGCAAATGAGATTTTGACCAGGTAGGGGAAGTTCATGGCTGCAGTGTAAGTCATGGGGTCAAGGTTTTGCTGGTTAGCGTGGCCTCGTTATGCTTTGTTGATAGATACGTTAACTACACCATCTGGATTTTTAAAAGCATCTTTCTACATTGAAGGTCCCTCATTAGTGTCCATATATTCTGATGAAATTAACTATTTTCACAAGCGAATATTTCACCAGTCTCGTGCATAATATCCACTACTATTCAAAAGTTTGAGGTCATAAATTATTATTATTATGATTATTTTTAAATTCTCTTATGTTCAACAAGGCTGCATTTATTTGATCAAAAATTTAGTAAAACAGAAATACTCCTAGTTGAAATGGCAACATAAATGTAAAAAAACAAAACAAATCAAAACAACAACAACAACAAAAAACTAGCATTGTATTTAGCATTTAATATTTATAATTATCCATTTAGCTGGTGCTAAAACAATCCTGCAGCATATGCAGTTATGATGAAATTTTTACTGTCTTCTAAAGACATGTTATAGCTTTGTGAGGAACAGACCAAAATTCAAGTCTGTATTCACTGATCATTTTCAGCTGCAGCTCACATAATGCCTCCTCGTGAGAAATTAATACACAGTACAAATTTAAAAAAGATGACCCCTTTAAAAAAAGATGACCAAAATTAAAAAAAGATTTCATGACCCCTTTAAGGATAAAAAGACTTGTGTGTTACACCTTCAAGCAAAGCATAACCAAAAAAGACCTTGCCAGTTCCACATGTTTCAGGTTTCAGTGCTGTTGTGGCTGGTGGTTAGATGGTTTACACGTCTAGTGTTAAAATATTAGCCTCGGCTATTTTGGGCACAAGGGCCGCAGTGGGGTTTGCAGCTTCTCCTATCATATGAGCTTGACCTTTTGCATATGATTTAGGTCTTCATGTTGATTCATTTCTGACAGTGACATATGAGACACCATTGGTCAGATGCTCAGACAACTAGTAGTAATAGAAAATGTGTTGCTAATGACATTAGCAGCACCGGTTGGGAGAGGCTGGAATCCAGAAGATCTGTTTTCATGGTCGTGTAATGTAAAAGTAAAGTAATCTGATACACAAAGATGACCAGAAGGTCCTATGACATCAGCATGTAAACAAACACTGCTGTTTGTAAGTTGGTCGGAAGGGTAAATGACCTAGATCTCTTGTGTGTATTTAGACCGAGGCCGTTCTCTTTGATAGCTCAACAACAAAGCAACTGAAGCCCATATTTGCCTCCAAAAGCATCACCATTATATGAAATTACTCGGGTCAGGGATGAATCTACTACACTTCCTATTGTTTTAATTTCGCCTGTGTGTGTTATAATGAGTGCAGAAACTGTGAGTTTTGGTGAAATTAAAATAAATAGATAATAATATATAAATGCCCACAGATGTGGCTTAAAACCTTGTACTCAAGGACTGAATTTGATTGTTGACTGACCATGAAAAATCATGGAACTGTCAGTGGCACATGTTGAGATAAACCACTAATAAAAAAGGCAGAAACATAAGGGGCAATCCAACTTTCACTCATTCCCTGGAGTGAGTATTTTAACTCTTAACCCACCCCCCCTTCCTGTTGTCAAATTCTCAAAGTAATTGCTAAAATTATGAGCAGGGGTCAAGCTTCCAGTGAGCTCTTGCTCTGTTTCAAGCACACTTAAGGAAGTAACTGTCCCCTAAATTCTTGTATTACCCAGTGGAGCAATCTGGAGAGGTTCACTGATTATTCAGTGAAGGTTCACCACCTCCATTAAATTTATGTTTGTTGGCACAACACTCTGAGTAACAGTTATGTAGTATGCAAGACTAGACTTGGTGCATTGGTGCATCTGCATTGAAAGAAGATGTACTCTTTTATTGAATATTCGAAGAACACTTTTTATTTGTGTGTTTGCTTGTTTTAATTATATAATATAATGTAATATCAATTGAATTTATTTACCCCCCCCCCCCCCTTTTTCCAAATAGATTTTTGTTACGATACATTTACCACACTTTGTGGTATCAGGCTTTTTATGTGCACTGTTTAGTCGCTGTTTAGTGCCAGCAAAGTGTATAGTATAAATACGGCAACTGAGATGCAGTCTAACGATGTGTTTACATTGGTGTGGACTGAGCATTTTTAGTTCAACAAAGCGTGCATCCTTCCAACTGTTATCAGTAATGGTTCGTTATAATTCTTAAGAATGAATTTTACATAACTGCAAAATACTGTGTACTCTATAGAGAACTGATGCTTTGCCAGGCATTCGTGATTTCTATTAGTGGTGAAATTGACGTTAATTATTCCCACTGTTGCTGAGTGTTTGTAAAAGGCTGAACTAACTGTGAAATGTACCGCTGATATAAAAAGTGGTCTTGCATGATTATGCAACTGAGTGCAGTTTCACTTTGACCCTGCCTGAGGGAGAGAGACTGAATGAGGAAAAACAAATGGTCGACCAGGGAAAGTGTTCTTTATTTATTTATAGATGAGTGCTTTGTTTTTGGCTATCAGTATGTATAGAACATCTTCAGACAAAACGGTATGAGTAAGTATCTCCTTTGATATGATACTCATTAATTTCCAGGCAACACAACAACATCCTTGTCCAGCATTACTAATTGAATTAATGATGGGCACTGGGAGAAGTGTCATAAAGTGTTACTAATCTGGTCACAGATCGTGGCGTATGCACAGGTCCTTCAGTTAGGAACACATTTCCATCTGAAAACTGATTGCAGTCATGAGTGGGACAACAAGCCTTTCTGATAACGGAGAAAGGGACGTCATTCTCTAAAACTCTTCAGATGACAACTATATCCTTTTCTCTGGGTTCAGAAACCACAGGGATGGTGAATTGTCCCCCCAGGAGCATTTTAGAAGCTGTTTTACTTTCACAGTTTGTTCTTATTCTTTTTTTTTATGTGCATATAAAATGGTAATGTGCTGCTGATTCACTGATGACATCACATAATAATATCATGGAGATATATCATGGTACTATATGATTACTATGTATGCATGTATGTATGTGTGTATGCATGCCAAAATACCTCAGATACTTTTAGTATAACAATGGTACATGTTCAAAACATGTTCATGATTGGGCATGTATATCATAAGTTATTAATTTATTCATGTTTTTGCTCTCACTTTTGATCCATGTATTTTGTCCGTTCTGATTCAAGTATTCATTTGTTTTAGAAAAACTCTTACTGACCCCAAACGTATAAATATGCTAATCAGTACTGATGGTACTACCATCAGAAACGTCACTGTATCATGTGTTCAGGATATAAGTATTTCTTGTGAAAGAGATTTTTCTTTTGTCTGCTATAGGCACTTGTGTGGTTGGATGCTCTTGTTTTCTCAGCACAATGCAGAGTTAATTCTGACATCTTCATCTCTTTATCATGTGTGGTGCAGTTATTTTCCACACTGATGGATTCAGACAGAGAAAGTGACTGCTTCCACAGTCTGGTTCTCCTCTATATGCTTTCCTAACGCTGTGCTCAACTGCTTCGAAATGAGAAACACCTGCAACAAAACAGCTCCTGTTATATCATTATGTTCCCTGTGTGCTAGGGGTTGTGTAATTCAAGAATTCATTTCAACTATTCTCGCAGCACAGACCATGCATTTTTATTTCTTAACCCAGTTGAAGGTGTGTTGATGGAAGACCACCATATTTAATAGATGTTGTTTCATGTAGAATTACAAGGGGTGTAACGATACACAGAAGTCACGGTTCGGTATGAATTCAGTACAACATAATTTTTTATTTTTTTTTGCATTTGTTTTGAACAGACAGTAGTAGAACTAAGTAAGCAGAACAGAATGGTTTGGGTTTAGATTTGTGAAATTATGCTACATAATGCCATGTTCTGTATGTTGCTCAAAAACAAAATATATTGTGTTCAGCGGAAATTATTATTATTTTTTTCATTTATTTTTGTTTATCCAGTCATTTAAAAATAACACATTTTAGAGCTGTAGGGACAGTACTGTGATATCATGATATTTCTGCTTAAGGTTGTCATACGGTTAAAATCTCATGCCTAGTTGAGGTCACTGGAAGAAAAACAGCAGCAGCAACATGGCTTTATGAAAAGTTTGGACACAAGAAATGGAGGGAATTTTTCAGAGCAGATCATCATGCAAACAGCTTGCAGCACTTATTTCTTAGTCCATTTTCCATAAATAACTCCTTTTTCATTTGTTGTTTCGCTTCATTCCCGTTCAACTTCTCGCGTGTGTTTTCGTGACAAAACGTGGTTGTAGAGACCATTTTGGGTGACAGCATTGTTGTAAGCTCGTGTAGTGTGTGACCCCCTGTTGAGTATCATTTCCATAGTGTCATGTAGTATGAACACCACAATGACTTCAAGACAGACAGCAAGTCATGTAGTCTGAACAGCACAGCAATTTGCCGACGTTTAAGTCATGTAATCTGAAATAGGCTTAAGACACCTGCACAAAACAGCAGACGAGCTGAATGAAAAGGAAATTCACTTTCTGACAGCAGGTGGCGCTTATGGAACAGCAGTAACATAGTTTCTTTGGTTACCACTGTAAACAAAGCAGCTGCACTCACAAACACTACTTTAAAGGGGTCATATGACATTGCTAAAAAGAACATTGTTGTGTATTTGGTGTAATGCAATGTGTTTATGCTGTTCAAAAAACACATTATTTTCCACATAATGTACATTATTGTTGCTTCTCCATTCCCCGCCTTTCTGAAACGTGTTGATTTTAACAAAGCTCATCGTTCTGAAAAGAGAGGTGTACGCTGATTGGGCAGCTATCCAGTGCGTTGTGATTGGCTGAATGGCTCAAGCGTGTGACGGAAATGTAACTCCCTTTAACATACTGTGATGCCTTCTCCCGACATGATGAGACAAAACCAATAAAACCTATTAAAAATGAGGAATTTGTAGCATCCAATGGGGACATAATTAATGATTATAATGACTTATACTGTTTGCGTTGCGTTGTGTATCGCACCGTGTAAACATAAAACCATATCCGCATTTGTGATCAGAGAAACAACAAACAACAAGCACTACTCTACACTGCTTAAAACTCACGTTTGAATCATCAGTGGCAAATTCTTTAAATATAAAAAATGTACTTACAGGCTGTGAGTCAGAAGTGCCAGACCGTCCTTGCAAAGTTGGAACTGCCCCACTCTATAGAACAGCCTTTGAGCACAGACCCATTGTAGGCTACTCTACAGGTTCAGGAAACAGTCCTCCATAAAATACGTCACACACTGCAGGCTTGAGTGAGCGGTCGGCGGATTCAATGAAGGAGCTTGCAGCAACCACATGTGACGACACTGGGCTGGACTCTGCTTCGTCCACGGTGAAAGCCGATCCGGCTATCCACAGCATGAAGTTGATGTATTTCCTCAGCGACAAGCACGGATCAGCTCTAGGCATGACACAGTGGATATTGTCCTTTTTTGGAAGGCCAAACAAAATAGTTTCTCTTTCACAACGAAACACACTGCATCTCCACAACATGACGGCAGCGGCAACAACAATACTACAGTAAGAATAAAAGTTATGCCTTCTTTCTTTGTGTGAACATTTGGGTGGCGTTATTGAAATCATCCCACACAGTGATGTAGACGTGGGGGTGTGTTTAAACGAGGCGTTTTAGGAGGGCGTGGACAAGTCTTAACTTTTATAAAGAATATCTCTTTTGATTTGAGACTTTAGTCTTTGCAACTTTACAGATTTTCTTTATGCATTAAGAGCTTGTAACATTCCAAAGAGAAAGGAAAAATTTTAATAGCATCATATGATCCCTTTAATATGCATTATATGGAGGTAAGAGGAAAAGAAAATGCCATCAAAACATTTCAGAAGACAGTTAGTTCCTCTCAGAGATACATCCCTTTTAGAGAGACTGACTGTATTCATTGTCTGACTGCATGAACTGAACAGTGATGTCCGTACCATTGATTTGCGATGAATAAATGTACTGTTACATCCCTAATAATTATCATTATTATTTTTTTTATAATTCAGTTTGATGGAGTTAGTTGCATGGAAATTAAACAGTTTACCTTGTATTAGTTTTAACTGACTAAAAGTTGTTTAATGTGCATCAATCTTATATTTTGTTTATCAAGTGGTTTTGGTCATTTTTGCCATTACAGTAAATTACATTACAGTAGATGTGTTTTGCCTGTACTGTAACTCAAGGCACTTTAAGGGTCAACGAAATCACAGCAGTTCACCTATACCGAGAACTTAAAGAGCAGGTCATATGGTATTTTAAGGTGTTTCAATATTGTGTTGGAGTCCCCTTCAACAGGTTTAAATGCATCTAAGGTCAGAAAACATTGTAATTTTCTCTAAATATACATTTACTATTAGAGTAATTTGCCAATGATTTTGAAACGATTAGTTCCAAGCAAGTTCGGAGCAATCCCCTCCCTTCCGTAAGCCTACTCTGCTCTGATTGGTCAGCTGGCCAAGCCTGTTGTGATTGGCACAGAAAGGAGTCCTTGAGCCAGTTAGCCAGCGCTACCATTGACAAAGCACCTTTACATAAAAACAGTAATGTAGTGCTTCAATCCGTTCTTATAATAATGACTTAAAATACAAAAACACTTAGCAAGCGAATCATGCCCACAGCTTAAGTTCAGCTGCTAAACTGTGAACACTTGGTGCAGGGCCGTGTACAGACATTTGGAGGGGCAGTGGCCCAAACCAAAAAAAGGGGCACAAGGGGAGTGGGGGCTTGTTAATACAAATTATCCAGTTGTTACAAATATACAACTAAAAGAGAAGACAGCACACTTAGTAATAATTGACTTTATTGTAGATGTTTTGATAAGAGTGCGCTCTCCCTCACTCTCTGAGCCTGCTTCTGCCTCATCTTCAATGGAAGTAGGGGAGAGTGGGGTAAGTTGACCCATCCCCTGTATCTTGGTAACTGTACACTTTTACTGTCATGTGACGATGTATTTTGGAACCACCCATCATACCTTCCAAAGAAAGATAAGGAGAAAGTCATGGGGGAATGGAAGGCACCCATTTACTTTGAAAACTGTTTTTGGCTTGTCAAAGTAAATTTTGAGCATAACAGATATAATGGTGGTTACATCAAAGCAAATTTATCCAGGTCTAAAAATATTTATGATACATATAGGTGATTTAGCAATATATAAAACCATGCAAATCATTTAGCTTAATATTAGCCTGAACTGGTAAGCTACTTTTTTTTTTTTTTTCTCAAATGGCAGCTATGGGGCAAAGTGAGCCAAATGCTGTGGGGTAAATTATGTTAGCATTTTAACTTACCTCACCATAAAAGGCACTGTAGTTAAATTTAATCTCTGAATTTTAAAAAAAATGTTGTTTTAATGTGATATTTTACTGGTTAAGTTTATCATATATACATATTATTTGATAGGGACAGTGTACAAGTGCACCAAAGAAAATGCTTTTCACATTATAAACAGATATATCTTTCCACCTGTAGTCACTAATGGCCAACAAACTCTGTTTAGTCTGTTTTTATGAAAGGCTATAGTTCAACAGATTGTTTTACAATTAAATTTTGAAATGTAAACGTCGTTTGGTTGGTTTCATGTTGTTATAGTTAACTTCATTAAAAGAAATATGACTGTTTGTAAAAGGAAATTATTAAATTAGATTTTTTATTATTTTTTATTTCACTTGGGTTTTACACCCAGATGGTGCATCTTACCCATTGACTCGACTCGGGTCAACTTACCCCTAACCCGGAACAAACTGAGACATGGGAAAGATTTTTTTTTTTTTATAATAAGCTATATTTTTAGAACACTTTGTCATATATACATTCTGATCATTTAAAATGATAGAAATACTTTCATTTGGATAGGATAGGATAGATAAGGTTAGATACTTTCATTGTACTTCTGTGTCATTTTCCCTAATCTTGAGGACCACATAAGTAGGGCTGTGTAATTAATCACATTCGATTATTATGCGCATCTCGACAGTAAAGCCGGTCCAGTGATTAGTACTAAATCACCATCACCTGCTTTCAGATTGAGTGGCATTCATTACACAGAGCTAGGGCTGTGCGATATGGACAAAAAAAACCTAACGCGATTTCTTTGATCAATTTTGCGATTTCGATTTTAATCACAATTTTGACACACACAGACATGCTTTACAATCATAAATGCATTCAGTATGAATTTGAAACATATTTCCAAAAGAAAACGTCAACGAAGTAACACATACAAACAAGAATAGTCGCAGTATCAGAAGTGAAAGAGAGTGCTGGACTTTCGGCATCAACTTTCGGTTTGCCCCACCACTGATGTTTAGGCAAAAGGAAACACCCATACTACGCAGCAATCATCCTTAATTGGAGAAATGTGGCAAAACATCTCTGGAGAGAACTTCATATTATTAAATTTGAAAGTGCTTTTCATATTTGGATCAACATTTTCTGCAATGTCGCACGTCAAGTCATGCTCCCGTGCGCGTCTTACAGACTGCATCTTACAATCGCAACTTCATTGTGCTGTTACTCCATCCGAGCCGAATTTCACAAAATTGGTCAACTCCCGATAGCATCAGGTGTTTTATTTATGGAGAGCAGAATTATTTATTTATTTCAATGAATGTAATCGATTAGATATCATAATATTTAGGCTATAATATTATAAAACAGGTGGGTTTGTATTGGTGAAGTAATATGTAAATGATATGCGTGCGGCCCGCGAGACTTGCACCAGAACCACCGGTCTAGACATATGCCAAAACATAAATAAATAATTAAATAAATCCTGTGTCCAGGGATTTTTTTAATTATTTTTTGCCATGCATTGGTCATAGAGGTCATTGTAGCGGTGCCTCAGGTGTTGAAATAGATTTGTTATACATTATACAAGTTCACACGTACTCCGTCTGTAGTGCGTATACAGTATGTGTATGCGGTGCAGAAGCAGCAGCGAGAGCGCGTTATTGTAACGCGAAAGCACATTAAAATAATGCGCGAGCACGAATCTCTCCACTCGCATGCAGATTTCCTTTGTTCTGTCACAAAACCAGACATGCGTGCTCAGGTACACGCTGCTCTCGCCTGGAGAGAGTGCACGCACTTAAAAGGTGTCTCCTCTCGCTCAAACTGTGTCCTGTTCATTCACAACTCTCTCTATGCTCCTATAGATATAAATTATTTTCGCACCTTTCTATTTCTAACCTTTTCTGTTCACATCTTTCGCATCTTTTTCCATGTGCAGTGTGAACGTTCTGATCCGTTAACATGGGCTCGGAAAAAATATGCATCACAGAGTGTGAACCTGGAGTTACGTAGGCATATTCCCAGTCTGTTCTGTTCTCGCGCTCCATTTAGGCGCGCTTCATTCTGATTGGACTGGATAGCATACTGCGGGAGGTCGGGGCTGCAGAAAATCGTGCTATACACCGATTTAGAAATCGCGCACGCTCAAATCATGATTTTTATGACGATTTCGATTAATCGCACAGCCCTACACAGAGCCGTAGTTCACTGACAAGCTAGCCGATATCGCATTTGAAATCGAATTGAGAGTGACCTACGGCTCTGTGTAGTGAAAGCCGCACAATCTGAAAGCAGGTGATGGTGATTTAGTACTAATCACGGGAATGGCTTTACTGACGAGATGTGCAGGACAATCGAATGCGATTAATTGCACAGCCCTACACATAAGTAAAAAGGGGCTAATCTTACCTATTCTCCCCTATAAGTATTAGACATTTAATATAATATTTTACAGCATAAATCTATATTATATAATAATAAACAACTAATTTAGAACATTAATACTATTTTTTTTTAACTATATATAGGCCTATTATTAATTTGGTTTTAATAAAATATGATGTATTATAGATTACTAGTATCAAGACAAGTAATTATAATAGGAAATGTACTTAAAGGGATAGTTCACCCAAAAATGAAAATCCTGTCATCAGCATTACTCACCCTCATGTCGTTCCAAACCTGTATGAGTTGCTTTCTTATGTTAAACATAAAAAAAGATATTTTGACAATTGCTGGTAATCAAACAGTTTGTGGTTCCCATTGACTTACATACTATTTCTTTTTCCTACTATGGAAGTCAGTGGGAACCACCAACTCTTTGATTACCAGCAATCTTCAAAATATCTTCTTTTATGTTCAACATAAAAAAGCAACTCATACAGATTTGGAACGACATAAGGGTGAGTAATGCTGATGACAGAATTTTCATTTTTGGGTGAACTATCCCTTTAATTACAAGAATTAAAGTGTGACAAACTGCTAAATGATGATTTACCTGCTGGCTTGCTGGAGCTTTGAATTTGTGCTTGCAATGTTGAACTGCCTTTAGCAGCCTCCCTTCACTCTTTCTCTCGCTGTCTTCTTTTTTCTTTTTTTTCTGTCTACAAGTGTGCCAACAACAGCAAATTTGGTGTTATCTATATTAGATCTGATCGGGTACAATAATTTGATTAGACATTCTAATTCTAAGAACATGGATATTTTGTACAAATTGTAAAGCACTTTCAAAAGGCAGAGTCATTACCGACAAAAATAAAAACAAAAAACTACCAACTAATTACTAATTCAGTGTATCATCCACTGACTAAAGGATTGTTATGCATCTACCTGGTAATGCAACGACCTTCATGGACTGTGGTCTCCACCCTCCAGAGAGCGGCATACAGATTGTGAGTGATGCTGTGGAGCGGGTGGGAAACACGGAGTGGATTAGCGGAATCTGCGGATCTTTATCGAGCGGTAACAAACAGAATTGAGCTGGGGTGATAGGGGGGATTGGTGAGAGGGGCATCTCAGTTACCGGGCCACCCCCCGTGCACGGCTCTAACTTGATGGATACGTTAGCAGAGTAAACCAAAATATGTCTACTGTTATGTTTCAAGAACGATTGCCAAAATATGCTCTGTCTTAACTTTTAATCAGAACGCAGAACAGTTGTATCACAGGAGCACCAGCCTAACTCTGAATACTCAGCCTAAATTCTGCACTAGGTATACATCACATTATTAGCACAAAAACTTTTTTTGAGCACTCAATTGAAAATGTACACAACGTATCAATCGTACTTACAGGTTGTGGTTCAGAGAGCTTGTTAATCCAAATTAAGAAGATTAGAAGCCAACGAAGATAAAAGCCAAGATTAGAGAATCAGTCCTTAGTAAAATGACATGCACACAATAAAAGGTTCGAATTGTATTTCTGTGGTATCCTTGAACACAGCGTCTGCTTAAACATGATGTAAACACACTAACTAGCGGAAGTGTTTGTGGGCATACCCATAACAGGCAAAAGATTCAAAAATATGACGACTCGTTAAGGCGATTCACAACCAACTCTCTCTTTTGAGAGACAATATCTTTATTTATCATGCACTTTTTTGATTAACAACTTTGCAGATTGTTTTCATTTAGGATCGCTACATTAAAAATTTTCAAAAACCCATGTGACCTGCTCTTTAACTCCATGCAGTGTATCTGTCCTTCATAATCAGCCAGACTGCAAGGAAAGATGGTTTATGTGAATTTTTTACTGATGCACACCGTTAATCCTCTTAGAATTTCAGGACTGAATTCTCTCCTTGAGTTATGTAATTATATAAACTTTCATATCTGTTTGTTTGAAATCCTACTATAAACAAAAGTGTAAATCCCAGGTAATCTTTTTTCAAGTTCATGAAGAAGGCGTGGTCAGAGAGAGATGTATTAAAGCTTTAGACATCACAAAGTCCCAAAATGAAATTTGTATTGGCTGCGATCTGATCTACAATCAAGGAACAGAGACATAATAAAATGGACAATAAAGTTGTAACTCTTGCTTTACTTCTGTCCCACAGAAATGAATTGTACTGTAACTGTGAGTCATAGTTTAAACCGTCTGCACGGCCAAAATGCATGATGGGTATTTTACATTATTGTTTGTTTTTTATTATAGATGGACAGTTGAGTTATGTAAAGAAACTTTGGCCAGTGAGCAAATATGAAGTCATGTTTATATATGGTAAGTCATATAGAGATGTTATCTTATTTTGTGTCCAGCAGGCCTGGGTTAAAAATTACCGCCTCAAGAAAACAAACAGCGAGTAATACATTATAAGCTCTTGTTCTGCAGGCACAGTTTTTGTTTGCTGAAGGTGTAGGTTTGCTTTAATTATGAAGTCATGCAGTAGACTGTATGCTATTTCTTGCTGGTTTGCATAGATCCTTTGTGGTTGAGACAAACGTTTTATGCATTAAAAAAAAAAAAAAAAAAAAAAAAAAAATTCTATATTAGGATGTGCTAAATAGTGTTTTTCTCAGATATTTTTCTATATTTTATACAGTAGACAGCAAATTTGGATTTAGCTCAACTCAAAGACATTGACATAATGGGAACAAAATATGAGTCATAATTCAGTGAGACAATGGACACATTGTGTACTTTGAATTTGTATAGACTATGTGTGTTTGTATCAACAAGTCAGATTTCTATTCTCAGCGAAGCAGGATTATTGTCAAATAGGATTTTATATAAATGTACACATGCATGTGTGTGGTTGCTACGTACATACACTTGGTTTTAAGTACGTACATAAACTTGGTTTTATATTAGTTTCATTTTGTTTTGAAAAATAATTATACAATTTTATTTAAATATTTAAAGAAGAGTTTAAATCTTTAAATCTAAAAGTCAAGAGGAAACATTTTCCTTGTGTACAACCATTATTTGCAAAGTTTTTTTTTTTTTCTAATCAAATATTGATTATTCATCAAGAAATATTTATAGAGCTTTTTTTTTTTTTTTTTTTTAATATATTGTATTTGTTTACTTTTTTAATCATACTATTAATGAGGCTATTTTCTGTTTTGTAACACCAGGGCTGTCATTTCACCTTGACATGTTTGACCTTATGGCCCTTTAATTTATTTTAGCATTTTTTGCTGTTTTGTATGTATTTTAGACTATGCAAGCTCATACATTGTATTTTCGTGCATTTTTCAGTTTTTCAATAAATTAATAATTTCAAATGAAAATAATAAAAACAAAAAGTTTGGCTGCTTTTATACTAACTACAGAAGAAGCATAGAATATCTTATAATATTTACTGTACACTTCAGGTCAATGACATGATTCTTATTCTATATAGCAGGCAAATTTTTTTGCTTTAGGGAAAACATTGCATTTTTTTGAACATGAACCTTTTGCTTTCTGTGCATGATTATATCACATCTTACCCCATTTTAGCTGAGGAGCACACATTTTTGTGGTCTAGTATGTGAAAGGGGTGGTGGAAGTACATATTGGAAAGGGGTATTATACTTAAGTTTGTCTCTGCTCAGACAACAGAATTTCTTTGCATACGATTAATTTTGACTTTTGAAACTACGTGAAACTACCTTGTGGGCATCATTCTGCAAATAATTTCCAAAGGTGTATAGAGCAAAATTGTGTGTGCAACACCACAAGTGTGACTTTTTGCCATTTTGTACAAAATATAAGCTGTTCAAAACAAACTGCCTGCTAAAACCTTAAAGCACAGTAGTGTGATAAACACTGCATTTCTTCACATATTATTTATTTAATATTGACCAAATTTAGCACTATTTTTTTTTTTTAAACTGAGGTGCATAAGCTGAGATCAGTGAGGCTCACCATCAATCAGTTCCAAACAGAAATACAAAAATTCAAAATACAAAACAAAAAAAGTTTGATTTCAGTATTTGGTGTAAAGATTAATTCCAACATTTAGCATGTTTATATCTTTTAGAAGGATGTTGCATGAACTGGAGAGATGCTGAGTTCTGCTGTCAGCATTGGGCATAAAGCCAGATTGCTCCAGGTGGTTGATTTAATAAATCATAAAAAATAGCTTTTGCCTTTTGATGAGTATGCCTCGTAGCTCTTCATCAAAATTCAGAATAGTTTTTCATAAACATGACACAAAGTTCAGTTTTAGCAGTTTATGATAAAAATATTAGTTGCAAGCCTGCCTTTTTTGTGTAAACTTGGCTGTGAGGCACGTTTCCTCCTGTTCCAGCTCACCTTGACTTGTCTTCCTGAGCACTCTGGCAAATGTGCAGTATTTGGGTCAGAATGTTGCGCTGTGAGAGTGGAGGTGCCCAGAAATGATACCTTCGTCTTACTGCTCATTATGTGATTCATTCAGGAGCACAAAAATCTTGCCTAAGTCTTAAGCAAGTTCTTTAAATTGTAAATAAACTTTTTTAGTGTATAATTATGAGGACTTCCTGAAAATATTTACTTTGTGTTCATTTGACTGGGTGTCTTTTTTTTCTACCCATCATTAGGGCTGGGCGGTATATCAAGTTTGTATGATATATCAATATATTTTTATAAATGATATGGAATGAGGCAATACCGTTTATATCGATATAGTTTGATTTGAGTGCATCTGAAAAATAGCAGAGGACACAGGAAAGTGCATAATCCAGTTTGTCCTAAACATTAGACATGCTTTATTGTAAAGGTTTTAAAGTAACCTAATGCTTTTAAAAGCAAGTTTTTTTTTTTTTTTTTATTTTTTTTTTTTTTTTAATGGATTGTAATGTTACAGAGTTAGAATGTAATGTAATGTAATTTTTTTTTGCACATAATATATAGCATACACGGTTACATTCACTGTATTTGTTTTCATTTCCTTTAATATAAACATTGTTTCATTGGACAACATTGCCAAGATTAAATAAATAAATAAATAAAAATATTTTTTTCTCGAATCAAAATATTCATAATAAGCATAAATATTGTCATTAAAATATTTCTTTAATGTTTTAAAAGTCTCTATAAAACAAAATACATGAAGTCTACACAACTTTCCCACTGTTTTCTTTGATATTGTACAACATTTCGGAGAGAATGCTGTGCCAGTGTTTAAATGAGCTGCCACTTAATTGCAAACCAGTGCATTTTTTGGTATAATTTATTTCAGATCATTTGTACCTACTCTAGTCAGAAGGTGTCTTCTGGTCCAAACTGACCGTTTTTGGCCAGAATAGTCTCATGAAGCTAGACTTGGTCCAGTCTTCCTGTCTGAGATTAAGCATGTGACATAACCAATCTGTACCTCTGGACTTCCACTTCCTCTCATTGGTTCCGAATCACTATTGCCAAAACACTTTAGACTTTTGAAAGACCTGAGGACTCAGCTGTGTAGGGTTATTGTCTCAGAGTTGTCTGTATTTATTTATTTATTTTTATTTATTTTTTATTTTTTTGGCCAGTGCCAAAAATATTACATATTTACTACCAGTATGGAAATGTGAAATGCTACAGTACATCCACTTTACTGGTCCCAGGTGGAGGTGAACTTATTCCATAAGGTCTAATGGCAGTGTTCCCCTTAAGATCTGTGTCTTCTCGCATGGGTTTGGCTTTCATATGTGTGGATCAATGCAGCTCTTTTAAGCTGTCATAGTGTAGTATCATAAATCATTTTCCTCAAAGCAGAGGGAGTTCCCTTCCAGTTAGAGAACACCCTGGGCTTCCATTTGTTTATATTCATGGGGAGGAACCTCTTCCTCTACTCTTCCATTGTTCCGCAGCGAGGTGCTACTTAGCTCCACAAGCTTTTCAGCTCTTTTTGACAATGGAAAAAAAGGACGTTTATGTCATACAGTGTGGTGTAGTGTTTGTGATAGCAACAAAGTATTTTTCTTAAGGCCAAATGTTTACTGTATTTGAATTCTGAACTTCACTTTGAGTATAAGTGTGCCACACATTTATCATAGTATGTGCCACACATATATGCTTCTAACACGTTTAAACTAATGATATTTAAGGTTTGATATTTTAGTCACATTTGGTTGGGAATTTTTTTTTTTTTTTTTATCATCCTGACAAATTTGCAATGGTGATTTAATTTAATTCCATATATGTAGAGCTGCACAATTTGGCCACAATAAATTTTGTGATGTGTGTGTATCGACATGACTTTGGGAAGATTGATAGTGCATATTATGTTGCCAAATGCACATTATAAGCTACTGAAACCCAGAGCAGATGCTGAGATGAGTTTGTGTGGAGCAGCATTTACTGTGAACCGAACCAGATCATGAGCTACTCATGTGTAAATGAACAAAATGCAGTGCATATTTAAATTGCAGACTATTGCAATTTGATGATTGCGCTGTACCATATCGCAATTTCGGTTTTAATTCTACCCTACCTGCTTTGGTAATAAACAGTTTGTTGTCTTGGATTTCTCCAATGACGTTTCCACTAATGTGTTTATCATTTAAGCTGGAAAAAGCCTTGGATGTGTTTGGTTGTCTGGAAAGATTCTATCTGTATGAGAAAAGTGCTTGTTTTGTTCGTTGAATGCTGGAGGGGGTGAAAGGGTAACCTCAAATGAACTAAAAGTGAAGGAAGTCGTTGGTTATATAAATTGTTTTTTTCTCACATAGCATTAAAAAATATTAAAAATATGTTCATGCTTATGAAATGATAAATAATGATAATAAAATCACAGTATCAAAAGCAACATTAATATCAATTCAAGTTGACATTGAAAATTCAGTCAACATGAAATGACATTCACTGGTATGCATCTTTTAATGGGGTTAAAAAAATAAATAGTGATGTCAGTCAAAAAAGGCAAGCCATTTTAGAGCTGGAGTACGTTTTTACATTATGAATGTAGTAATGCATTGTCTATATTGTCAGTAATGGATCCGCAGCCATGTGTTAAATATTTTTTTGTAAACACTGCAGTAGTGCTATTCCTAAAGTGATCTTTCCCTGTAATGGTTCCCAGATTGAACTCCATGTTGATCTCATCTCTCTTCCAGCCGGATGACATCCTCTACCCCCCCTCCATGCCCTTCCGCAAGTTCAGCAACCCAGAGGTTTCTCATGGCTCCAGTTTAGCGCTGAAATTTAAGCGACAACTCAGTGATGACGGCAGACAGCTCCGGAGAGGAAGCCTAGGGGGCGCTCTTACAGGTAACACCCTGACCTTTGTGTACAGTCAGATGAAAAGAGGGTCATATTGCACAACACATTATTTTTACAATCCATGATACTTTTTCCTTGATGTAAAACCCATGCTGTAAGTTGTAAAATGTTATTCATTTTAAATGCACGGCAGAAAACTACAAACATTATAAACACTATAAACATTTTTCATTCCTGTTCTTTTCTCAGTACAGTAAAAAAAAAGTGTTGGACCTCTCCAACTCAAAATGTTTGACAGTGTTATTGGTGCAATTAAATATTTTAAATTGTAGTAGCAATTGTTTATTTCTCGATGACGCGAAAGAAAAAAAAAAGTATTAAGAATGGAAATACATTAACCAAAATACAGAACACAGATAACAGGGTTGAAATTGTATCACTTCGCTTTATTAAAAAATATATATTTAAACACAGGATTATCTTATTTTAAATGAGAAAAAACACTGAATACATTCCAGAAGTCATCTGTATAACAGGATGTCTTGATTAAAAGTAAAAATGTTTACAGTGTACTGTTAAATTGAAAGGATTTGTTGTAGAGTGAGGGGAAACAAATACAAACACAAATATAAAACAAACAAATTATAGTGCCATTCATTATAATCAGCATTTATTATAAACCTAAACAAATTTATTTAATGAAAAACTGAAAATATCGGCATGTGGGAAATGCACTATACAAATAAACTATTTGCTTTGTGCATGTTTTGTGTGCTTAACGTTATCTGCATTATATAATTTGTTTAAAGGATTTGTGCACACAAAACAGAAATCCTGTATTCGTTCCAAACCCATAAGAAATTTGTTTGTCTTTGGAACACAAGTGAAGATATTTTTAATCAAATCTGAAAGATTGTTGTCCATTAGACATGTGCCGGTATTCGGTAATGTGATATATCGCGGTAATGAATATGCACGATATTGTTATCGTGGGCACTTCTAAATACCGAGAATAATTATATATTACAAATTATTCAGAATTTGGAATGCATTTTAAGAATACTTTTCCCATCAACTGGTCAAAATGCACAACACTGCTGTATGCTGCTTGAAAGAAGTATGTGCTCTGATGTAAACAAGCACGTAAGAGAAGCACAAGGGGGAACACGTGAGAGACGCGCTGAATGAAAGCACATTCACTCTCTGACAGCAGATGGCGCTAAACTGCAGGAAATGCAGCCCTTACCCTGGAAACCCCATAAATAAAAGCAGCTGCTACTTTCTAAACGTTTAAATAATATAAAATAATATTTATATATTTCCATAAAATTTTTCCATTTTAATCTTGACTACAACATGCCCTAGATATTGTTTGAAAGTGTTTTGATTCTTTATTGTTCGTTCACACTTTACATTAGGGCTTCTTTAGTTAACAAACTGCCAATGAAAAATTCTTCTGAACATTCATTAATCTTAGATATTCCAATATTTAATACATTGTTAAAATCTAAAGTTGCAACTTTATCTAATGAGCTAACATGAGCTAAGACTTGAATTTTTTTTTAACAAAGATTAGTAACTTCTGTAGCAAATGTAGCTATTGCTCATTGTGAATGTTAATGCATTAACGAAGGTTAACTAATGAGGTCTTATTGTAAAGTGATACCTATGGGTCTTTAAAGTTCTTTTGCACTTTAATCAGTGTAAAACTTTTAACTTTGAATATATTTTTTGCATTGTATTTAAATGTTCAGTTATTTTTGTTATAAGAAAAAAGTTATTTAACCTGTTTTACTGTATTTTGAAAACTTTTTTGAAACTTAATTTCAATACCGTGATAATACCGCATACTGTGACAAAACATTATCAATTAATCGCAACAGGAAAATTTGATACCGGCATATCCCTATTGTCCATTAAAAGTCTGTTCACCCAAAACTCTGTGAAATCAAAAAATATCCATATGAACTGAACGGTTTAATCCAAGTCTTCTGAAGAGACTCAGATTTTACAAACATTGATCAGCCTTTCAGATTTGGTCACGGAAGCTCAAGCATGCTTTCTTGATGCATGAGATCCAGTGACGCCAGCACCTTTGAGCTTCCACAAGAGCCAATAAGGTTTGTTCCTGTGTGTGAAGCAAGTATGGTTGAGCTTGCGGATCAATATTTATTTGTGAATAAAAGCCTAAATTAAATGTGTTACTCTTATGAAGCGATTATGTCTCTTCAGAGGGATTTGAGTAAACCACTTGATTCATATGGATTTATTTATTGAACTCTTTTTGAAAGTTTTAAAGTTTCATCATTTTTGATGAACACTTTCAATGGAGGGACAGTGTTTGATTCTCTCAGATTTGATTAAAAATAAAAAGAAAGTGTGTTTAAAATAAACAAAATAGCCAAACTGCCATTTCATTTAATATTTGTCTGTTTAGGATTTGGCTCCTCAGAGCTTCATTATCCTGTTTTCATTAGACAGGACATTGTAGCCACTGTATTCGACTACATACTGTTCTGCTCGGTGTTTGTCTCGCTGTTCCTCAGGGTCTGATATTTTGTATCAGGTACATCGGGCACAGTGTTGAAATGTGCTGAGGATGTCTAGCTGGCATTTCCTCAGTTCTGTGGATGATGACTATATGGAAGCTGTTTCACATTGAGCAGGAATTGCAATTTTCCTCCTACGTATCCTGTTTTTTTGACCTGGCTCTGTGACCATGTAGAGCCCACAAACACATAAATACGGGTTAGCAATAGGTTGTCTGGGAAACCATGCTATAGCTGAACTGAAAGTCTGTTAGAAGAAAATATGAAAGGTTTTTTTTTTTTTTTTAAAAGGATCATCTCACATCTCCTACACTGAAAACTGCAAAGTGATAATTCAGTTTATTTTTTTTTTTTTTAGTCTATGCGTTTTTATTATACAGTAAACCTAACAGCAGTGAGGTTTTGCTAGTTGCCAGGGAGAAGATTGTTCTGAGAAGATTTAGTATGAAAGGACAAACAGCTGCTGATTCACATGTAAAGGACATTAATCCTAAAGAACATTTGAAACATAAAACATCAAGTGAAGAGCAGGACAGATATGCATGAACAGACATGTAATACAAATGGTCAGATAAATCTATTTTAATCACATGAAGAAGTTCTGTTTAATACATTTGATTGCATTTTATATTTGTAGTAATCATCTCTCATATTGTCTTGACTCAAATAAATTGAAATGAACACTATGGTGATGCTTTTGTCATGGCCTTACAGCCCCTGCTGTTCTTCTTTTTTTTTTTTTTTTTTTTTTGTTTTATCTTGCCTCTCATGGGCAAGCACCACTCACATTTTCTTCAGAAAACATAAAATCGTACTCATAGATTGTAATAATATTTCTACCAATCCCCTTGCTAATGCATTATTTGCCATATTAGCAGTTATTTGGAAATAACACATCAAATATTTGCTTCTTTCAGATAGCCTACAAACCATTTAAAATAACGAGTCACAGTTTTACACAGCATATAATGCACCATTAAAACAATTCCAGAAATATATGATCACAACAGCGTAAATGTATAATATTGCTCTGTATATAATTTGGTTCTAACAGATTTAATTTAGTTTAATTTACTTCTCAACCAACAAATTACATTTGGTATGGCAGCTCAGTGTTATGAAGGCGTATTAGATTATCAATCTAAACTCTGAATAGATCGACGGGGGGCTGGAACAGGATCAGTCGACACAGTGTGAAGGGCTTGCATATGAGCTGATAATCGGTCTATCAGAGTGTCTTTCTTTTTTTTTAGTGGATGTGTGAAGTCAGTTCTCCTAAACTTCACACTACTGTCCTAGCAGAGTTACCACGGGAGTACAGTAGTTCATCTCATTAATTATGAATATTATGCACTAATATTTGACAAACAGTGTCCCAATAAATGCCCTCATTTTGAACAGTAGTGTAAAATAGGGACAGATGCCCCACTGGGTAATATGAGTGTCTCTGGAAAATGGTGATCTGTGACATTGTATTATTATTGTATTGTATTAATAGTATTATTGTATTTTTTTTATTTATTTTATTATTATTATTATTATTATTTTTTGAGGATACATTTTAGATTTGTGGGGTAAAAAATAATGGCTTTTTTGAGTGGCTAAATAAGTGAAATAATTCAGTTTGAATTCACAAGCTGCTATGACATACTACTCTATCTTAAATTAAATATATGGGAAGATAAGTATATTCATATGCCTGCATACAAGTCATAGAATAAATTTGCCCTTCAGATTAATCTCTTATACTAGGATTATGCTTTGTCTATCAACTTAATTGTCAAAACACAATTTTAAAATGAATAATAATGACACCCAATATACACAATAAGCTTACTGGACACAGTAAGACTTTTGCTTCTCACCATTCACATGTGTATAGATGCTGTCATTTGGCTCATGTTGAATAGCATATGTTTGTTATGACTTGTCCGTTATGAAGCACCAGTGAGTCACTGCCTGTGAAATATCGAGACACTCCCAGAATCCTCTCTGTTCTTGTCTGTACAGATAAGATTATTAGTTAACACGAACACGTTTTGTTTAGTATGCTACTACAAAAAAAACGAAACAAAAAACAAAAAAATAAAAATCCCTTGGAAATTTGATGTACTCTAGATTTACAAATGTTTTCTTTTTTTTTTTTTTTTTTTTCAGGGAAGTACCTGCTGCCCTATGCCTCAACCCAGCAGACATGCTCAGCTACGGGCTCAGAGACCACCAACCTGGTGCGCATGCGCTCACAGACCCTAGGCAAATCTGCACCCTCTCTCACGGCAAGCCTGGTTAGTATACCACAAAAAAAAAAAAAATGTTTCACCTGATATCATGTGGTAGCCTCCCTGCTCAAACACTAGGGAGCACTGCTGTATCACTGACACTAATAGTAACATGTTTTGGCCTGTTCTGATGGACTTCATTGTGATAAAGAACCCTTTCATTTCTGTACAGTTGACTAGCAGGATGTTGCTTTTTAGCATGTTGCATTTTTTTCTTTTGTCATAGAAGCGAACTCAATGAATATGAAAAATTGAAAATATTAGCCAGTAATTAATTAGAAAAATATATAAAACTCAATCATCCAAAGAAATGTCCCAAAACGCATTGAATGACCCTTTGTGGCACTCAACATAGTTCCAGTTTTTATGAACTGACATGCCAGACCTCTGCTGCCAGGAAAAATCCACTTTTGTTGTCTATGGTGTGCAACAGTAATGCAACAATCAGATGTATGATCGAGTATTAAAAAGGACTTAATGATTAAAAGGACATTTCACATAAAAATGCTGAATCTACTTGGCTTCAGTGTTACACTTATGGAGTTATTTTGCAGAATGTCCAGGCTGCTCTATTCATTACAGTTAAAATGGTGACCAGAGGCTGTCAAACTCCTATAGAAGTACTGCATTTGACTCGTGAGAAGAGCAATATTTACAAATTGCGTAGTCTAAAGAAATTCGGGATTGTAGCTACTTGGAGAAGCACTCTGCCTGCTTGATAAATTTTAAACTGAAATGTTTCTTTTGTTGGATTTTACTGCTTGGCTGATTTAAATTGATACTGTAATTCACCTAAAAATTTAAAATCTGTCATGATTAACTCTTCAGAACACAAGATGATATTTTTAATATTCTCTCATTGTTTTTGTCCAGCCATGATCTCCATACAATGCAAACCAATAAGGTTTGGTCTTGTGCGTCGAGCACACACTGTTGAGCTTCTGTTTACCATATTTTATGTGCTCTGTGTATGTACATTGATCAGTGTTAAATGAAAAATAGAGGACTTGGATTAAACTGTTTGATTTCTATAGATTACTTGTACAATGTTTTTATGAACAGCTTTTTGAACAGTTTTTTGAAAGTTTTGGTTCAGTGTACTTTCAATTGATAGAAAAAATGAGATTAAAATATTAAAAATATCTTCATTTGTGTTTAGAAGATGGACTAAGGGTATGAAATATCCTGTGGGTATATGAAAAACATGAAGATGAGAAAATAAATTTATTTTCATTTATAGCATGAACTAAACCTTTAAACATGATGTAAAGTCTACTGACAGTCACTTTAATGAGGACCCATTTTCTTTTTTCATCTTTTTTTTTTCCTTTTCTTTTTTTGAGTGTATATACAGTATTGAGAAGCAAATAATTAATTGATACAAATATTTTTTATTTCTCAATTGCATCATTAAATTGCGTAATACCCCATATATATCAGCATTGCTCACTGAAGAAAACCCATATTTGTTTATCTAGTAGTAAAAATATAATTTAGTTTGTCTGTAAGACATCTTTTTGTTTACGAAGAGCCATGCCGACTTTAATACAGCCATACACCTATTCCATTATTTTTTAACCAAATATCTTCAAGATTAGAGGAGTTTTTTTTTTTAAACATTATTTTTGTCTGTGTTGATCTGGATGCTGTGAAGATATCCTGAGAAACTGCCATGTCTTATTTGCCTCTTCTGAGCCGTGGAAAACAGAGGTCCAGGTTCCATGTTGGGTGCCTGATTGAAATTAATGACCACAGAGAGCAGGGTCAATGCTGCAACAAACAGAATGTCATTTATTTAGCGGCTGTATCCGATCTGCTTTCATTGTGGCCTCCTGCGTCTCTCTCCTTCTCCCCTGCTGAAATAAACAGCCTTTGACCAGCTTAGATAACCAGTTAAAACCATATTACTGGTTTCCTGTATTAGGTATGCTGCTGAGAGTTGGAAAACCTGAACCAAATTTCATCCAGAACCTTCTGTTCTGTTAAAGTAAAAATAATAATAACAAAAATAAATCTGTAATACTGTAACAAATGCTTCTAATTACATTTGGTTATATTTAAAATTGTCTTTGATCTTTCAAGCTGTTTAATGCCACTCAGCGGGTGTTGCAGTGCGTCAGTCCAAAAGAAGTGAAATAAAAAGTACCCATCCATTAAAAAAAAAAAAAAAAAAAAGTTTTTGTCTTACATGGCTCTGGGGGGTGAACAAAGACCTCCTGTAGCAAATCGATGCATTTTTGTAAGAAAAATATCTATATTTAAAACATAATAATCACTTAAATGTAGCTTGTGGTCACTGTTGTACACAGAAGTAGTTCCGGGCGGATGACATATGGAGGTCGGCATTGCGCATGCGCCGCTCAGAAGTGATGAATGCGGAAGTGTAGGGGAACATCAAAACAAACAATGGTCACTTATTAGAAGTACAAAACAAGGATTTGTAAAGAAGAATGTCAGAGGATTTCGATATAAGCCAAGACGAGACTGGTTTTCTATTTGCTTCCTTTGCTCCTGTTAACAAACGTTATTCTTCACGAGACTCACCGGAGCATGCGCAACGCTGACCCCATACATCATGGTCCCGACGCTGCTTCTGTGTACAACTGTTGGCACAAGCTAGATTAAATTGATTATAATGCTTTCAATATGGATATTTTTCTTACAAAAATGAACGAAGGTCTTATGGGTTTGGATCGGCATGAGGGCGAGTAATTAATGACAGAATTTTCATTTTTTGGATGAACTTTCCCTTTAACTATGTTTAATATTTTCATCTTGTCTTGAAACAATCAGGCAACTGTAACAAATGTGTTAAGTGCAGTATGTGAAATGTCAAGAGACTGTGATTGGAAACTTTTCATCATGTCTTCATGCTACTTTTCAAATGTATTTTTTGCATAGATTGTCATTTTACCCCTTTCCCAGACCTAGACTAAAAATCCATCATAAAATTTCTACAATTTAAATACTTTTTTAATTTAAAGAAGGATTGAAATATTCATTAAAGGGTTACTCCACCCCAAAATGAAAATTTTGTCATTAATCACTTTACCCCCATGTCGTTCCAAACCCGTAAAAGGTTTGTTCGTCTTCAAGAACACAATTTAAGATATTTTTGATGAAAACCGGGAGGCTTGTGACTGTCCCATTGACTGCCAAGTAACTTACACTGTCAAGGTCCAGAAAAGAATGAGAGACATCATCAGAATAGTCCATCTGCCATCAGTGGTTCATTCTGAATTTTATGAAACAATGAGAATTCTTTTTGTATGCAAAGAAAACAAAAATAACTTTATTTTATTTTGACTTTATTCAACAATTTAAAAAAAAAAAAAAAAAGTTAGAATTTTCTCCTGATTTTCCAGTGTGTATATGCTGTTGCATTACCAAAAAAAATTGTTAATAGAACCACGTCTCTCAGTGTTTGGTATCATTTCGACTGCTTTGGCTTTATCAGAACGTTTACATGACCCTGCTTTTAAATCAGTCTCCCTGAAAATCAATGATGGCTGGGCCTTCCCGCTTTGCGACGACTCCCCATTGAATTGCTAATGGCCTTTTCCTCTGCGCCATTCCCACACTATCTTTTTGGATGTTCCCCTCCTGCAAAATACAAAGGGAAGGAGTATGTCTTGGGAATGTTAACGCTGTTTAGTGAAAACGAGTGCCTGTGGAGTAGGCTGACGGTTCATATGTGACCTTGGAAAGATATTCCTCACACACAGAGGGAGCTTATCTGTTTTCCCTTTGAAAACCTCATGTGGAAGGTATATGGGTTTTTGCTTTGGTCTGTTTGGATATTCAGGAAATTTGTAAACTGTTTGTGTTGTTGGAATCAGTTGGGTCAGTTTTTTTTCCTGCAATGATCATTTTGGATATCTCACTGTTTTATCAAGGGGATTTTGTGTTTACTATGCTTTCTGCTTTTTATTGAGTCCTCTTCAGAGGAACTCTGAGAAGAAACAGTTTAACAAGAAGAAAAAATTGATTGTGCTTCAGTGGGAATATATTCATCGAGGGATATTGTGGTGTTGCATGTGTACATGATCTTAACAGGAAATACTTTAAAACCTAACGATTGTCCAGAAGAACTGTTAATCAAATAGTTTCAGCTGTCATGATTGTAAGTGTAAATATTTAAAGGAATCAGCTACAGTATATGTCCCATTATGCAAATAATCTTTGACAAAAATCTTATTTGGCAGCCTGAAGATTAATAGATTAATGGTTTCACAGTATGGTTAATTGTGATGGTAATTCAACAGTGAAATGTTTTATGTAGTGAATTTATAATGGTGTTTTTTTTTATGATGCAAAAAAAAAAAAAAAAACAACAACAAAAAAAAAAAAACTATTGAATACTATATTAGTGTGTCAGGTTGTGACACTGCATAGCAACTGTAAACAACCTTCAGTCAAGCAGTATTTACAGACATGGCATGACGTGTTGTAAGGAAATCACTCCCAAACAATGAGAAATTACAAATAATCTAGCTTTATTCAAAGAATGTTGAATGACGAACAAATGTTGAACCCCCATTTCTATACATTGAGAGTGGATGGTAACTAGTAACCATCAATATTACTAATGCATTTTAATCCAGACTTCTAAAGTGAGAAACAGAACAATATTTTAGTGTTTAGTGGGTTTTTTTTTTTTGTTTTGTTTGTTTGTTTTTTGTTTTTTTTGTTTTTTGGCCGCCATATATCTTGCCTGAGAGTTGTGCAATCTGAAATTTATTTAGCATGTTATGTAAAATGTGTTTAAACTGCTAGGAGAGCTTTTCAGATATGAAGACCACCTTTTTCTCTTCAGTTTCTTTACTAGGGGTTTTCTGCTTCGTAAATCAAATTGTCCCAGCAGACCTTACACTGTCATATCTGAAACTGATGAATTATGCAATTTATTAGAAAGATTTTGAATCATCTCTGTGCTCTATTGGCAGGTCTGCTTAGGGCCATTGCAGTTTTTATTAGTATCCAGCGGTAGTCTAGCAGGGTAGAATGCAAATGATGACTACAAAGGGATTATTTATTCGTTATGACACTGCAGGAGTCACAGTGAGCCAGAGTTAAAGGTCCCCTTAGAGAACATTTTCATCAGTTCCCAAGTTCTGTCTGAGCTATAAAGAGATGTTTGGATATACAGGTGCATCTCAATAAATTAGAAAGTTGTGGAAAAGTTCATTTATTTCAGTAATTCAACTCAAATTGTAAAACTCGTGTATTAAAAAAAAAATTCAGTGCACACAGACTGAAGTAGTTTAAGTCTATGGTTCTTTTAATTGTGATGATTTTGGCTCACATTTAACAAAAACCCACTAATTCACTATCTCAACAAATTAGAATATGGTGACATGCCAATCAGCTAATCAACTCAAAACACCTGCAAAGGTTTCCTGAGCCTTCAAAATGGTCTCTCAGTTTGGTTCACTAAGCTACACAATCATGTGGAAGACTGTTGATCTGGCAGTTGTCCAGAAGACAATCATTGACACCCTTCACAAGGAGGGTAAACCACAAACATTCATTGCCAAAGATGCTGACTGTTCAACATGCTGTATCCAAGCATGTTGACAGAAAGTTGAGTGGAAGAAAAAGATGCACCACCGACTGAGAGAACCGCAGGCTTATGAGGATTGTCAAGCAAAATCAATTCAAGAATTTGAACTTCACAAGGAATGGACTGAGGCTGGGGTCAAGGCATCAAGAGCCACCACACACAGACGTGTCAAGGAATTTGGCTACAGTTATCGTATTGCTCTTGTTAAGCCACTCCTGAACCACAGACAACGTCAGAGGCGCCTTACCTGGGCTAAGGAGAAGAAGAACTGGACAGTTGCATAGTGGTCCAAAGTCCTTTTTTCAGATGAGAGCAAGTTTTGTATTTCATTTGGGAACCAAGGTCCTAGAGTCTGGAGGAAGGGTGGAGAAGCTCATAGCCCAAGTTGCTTGAAGTCCAGTGTTAAGTTTCCACAATCTGTCATTATTTGGGGTGCAATGTCATCTGCTGGTGTTGGTCCATTGTGTTTTTTGAAAACCAAAGTCACTGCACCCGTTTTCCAAGAAATTTTGGAGCACTTCATGCTTCCTTCTGCTGACCAGCTTTTTGAAGATGCTGATTTCATTTTCCAGCAGGATTTGGAACCTGCCCACACTGCCAAAAGCACCAAAAGTTGGTTAAATAACCATGGTGTCGGAGTGCTTGACTGGCCAGCAAACTCACCAGACCTGAACCCCATAGAGAATCAATGGGGTATTGTCAAGAGGAAAATGAGAAACAAGAGACCAAAAAATGCAGATGAGCTGAAGGCCACTGTAAAAGAAACCTGGGCTTCCATACCACCTCAGCAGTGCCACAAACTGATCACCTCCATGCCACGCCGAATTGAGGCAGAAATTAAAGCAAAAGGAGCCCCTACCAAGTATTGAGTAGTAAATGAACATACTTTCCAGAAGGCCAACAATTCACTAAAATATATATATTTTTTTATTGGTCTTATGAAGTATTCTAATTTGTTGAGATAATAAGTTAAAAGATAATAAGAAAAAAAAAAACAAAAAAAAAAAACCTTACCTGAGTCACATCAGTGTATAAATCACATTCAGAAATAATGTAAAATACCAGTAAATAAAACAAAATGTTTGCAGCCATTATGAACACTATAAACATGTATTTTAGTTCCCCTAACTTTACAACAGATCCTCTAAATTGAACTTGTTACTGGAATGAAAAATCAAAAGTGTAAAACAAAAATAAATTATAACTGCATTCATTATAAACATTTATTATAATTGCCAAACCTAAACAAATTTATTTAAAGCAAAACTGAAATTCATAATACATAAATAAATAAAGATATATATATATATATATATATATATATATACTATATATATATATATATATATATATATATATATATATATATATATATATATATATATATATATATATATATATATTGAAAATGTGCTAATATTCCGTAAACAATATCACACCTACTACATGTGTGTCTTAAACTTTACAATTTCACCCAAAATTATGTTTATAAAATATTTTGCTTTTGATGATGTTATATACTGTAGCTTGAGGTTTTTTTTTATTGCTTGGCTTAAATCCAAGAGGAACTGGTCATAGTGGATGTTTGCTGAAACACAGCCAGCACTTCACCATCTGTGAAGTTTAGAGCTTTTGAATTTGAATTGTTTACATGTTTGTAGTAGGTTTGTCCTCTCCTTAACCTCAATCTTTTTCTCCCTTCAGCAAGCGTTGCAGCTCATCTTGGTGTACCATGAAGTGCTTGTGTTTTCATGCTGATTGTGGACCCGTTGAGACAAACAAATCTTAGCCAGATCCACTGTAAGAGAGAGAGAGCCAAAAATCTGATCTTAGATCAGTGTGACGTTTTAACCTGCTTCTGTCATGGCATCTCGTCTGCCCTGAGCATGATTAACTCTGACAGCAAATCAATACAACTCCTTCTGGCCAGATATGGAGATAAGACATCATAATCCTGATGTTGAGGCTTTGTGGCCACGAGACCCTCTTCATTATTTTGGCCAGAGATGTCCTTTACTGATAACAGTGTCTTTTGTCTTAGCCTGTTTTCTGAGGCAGAACCCCAAGGCAGAAAGAATAACGTCACTCAAACCAACAGCCTTTCAGGTTTTGTGTTTGTGCTTTTAAAGTTGTTGTTTGATTGACAGATATATTGGTTGGTATTTGGTAATTTTAAAGTCATCTACAATTTTTTTATTTTATTTTATTTTATTTTATTTTACTTTTAATTCTTGTATTAAATTCTGTTATTTATACATCAGCAAAATATTGGTAATTTGCCTCCCAACTATGAATAAATCAGCATATGGCATTGAAAACTCCATAGCGGTCAGCCACATGCCATTTTTTTTATATATATATTCATTGTTTTAAGTAGGACCTAAAAGAACCTTTTAAGTAATTCTGTCCTTTCTTGTCACATTTTGCACTGGTACACATGTCCGTTTCCCTTGACTTTCACAATCATCTCAGGAGGGTTATGAGAGGTGAAAGCCTCGTTTAGTAAACCGGAATTGAATTACAGACTTGCTGCATGTCATTGTGTACACAGGGAGACAGCAGTTAAATGGGAACTGTCTTTCTGATGAAGTGGGAGCAGTTGGGATGTTGAACTTGACTCACTGGCCCGTTCCATTTTGAAATGGTTTTCTAAGTTGAAATATCACTGCATTAAACATCAGGTGAAATATGACATTGTTTGTCATATTTGCCAACCTTCAAAATGCTACAAGATGGTGAGATATAATTGGAACACAAGCAATAAAAATTATATAGCCAAGTGCAAATTTATATAGCCAAATGCAAATGTAATGTTGTCAGAAGAGTGACAGTTATATATTTATGTTCAAAATGAACAATATAAATGATTTTCACACCGTTTTCCTCAAAATCAACACAATGAAGAATATTTAATAATTTTAATTTATATATATACCAATATAACAATACATACAGTTAAAGGTTTGGAATGATTGGGGGTTATGTATGTCTTTTTTGCTGCTGAAATTTAAACACGCTATTAAAAGTCTTAATGTTCTCCAGCTTCAATCTAATCTAATGGGATAGGTTTAGAAAATAGACAAATAAAACATTAGTGGCAGTGCTGCTTAAGTTTTATATTGCCAGATCAAGAGTCTTAATTGTGAAATTTTGATTTGATACAATCATGTAATATGATATTTAAGAAAGTGATTCTATTGCATGGCATCATTATGTGCTCTGATGTGATACTCGTACTGCAGGTGCTCTGTGGTGTCCATCAGGCTTGTCCTTGGTGTTTGATGTGTCAGTAAAAGCGTGCTGTTATCAGGTCTGGTGGGACGGACTGTGACTGGAATGGTTTCAGGTCTGTGAAGCAGCATTGTGTGTGTGTGTGTGTATGCGTTTGGTCTCTGCAGGCCCCTGGCTCATATCCTTATGCCCCTGACAGACTCAGATGGGCTAGAACGGAGCCTGACCTCACAGGTCACTCAATCAACCTTCACCACAGGCCCCTCTGCCCTCACCTCTGAAGCCCCTTTCCACTTTACGTTCTTTTTCTCTATCTCTCCATTTTCTTTAGACTCTTTAGACTTCCATATGGAAGCCTCTCAAGTCTCCCACCCACTGAGAACAAAGAGGTCTCTCACATCCTGTCATGACCATTGGCCAAAGCTCCCTTCTTCACCTGTAATGACCTCAGCGTGGCCCTGCACTGCCCATCATCCTCGTTCCTTATCCTCATGTTCATTCTTCTCAGTATCAGGCGGGATGCACAATGAAATTTATGTTCAAAGCTTCCTTTGTTGGTCCTGGAATTTCCTACCAAACTGTTATAAGCCTATCCACAACCCTAATCCTAAACCTAACCTACTGTATCCTCACAAGACCTTATAACAAATCTTTAGAGTTATTAATGAAATTCATATCTTGAGAGGTGCTCTCTGTTAGCATTCTCAGTCATTTCCAAGGTAGTAGCTCGACTGAGGCATTCATTTAGTCTGAATACATGGCTAATTATGATTGGCTTTCATTAGAGATGGATGGATGTTCACCAGAGATTGGTCATGGTTATGGTATCAATGAGTGATTTGAGATTACATAATAATATTAATAATTAATTATAATGTTTAATATATTGGAAAAATTTATTTCTTAGGGCTGTCAAATTTGCCTTAAAGGTGTTGTATGTAAGTTTTTGACTCTAAAGTATAAAAAATCCATAATATGTTTGCAGATATTTAAGAAACGTGCAAAGTTAAGATACTTGTTTATCTGAAAAACAATGCTACAGTCAGTTATTCTTCTTTGAAAATGTGTGTTCTGGGCCGGAATGTCGTTCTCCGTTTTGGTTTGTGAAACCCGCCCACTACCAGTTTACCCAATTGTATTTCAGCACCCCAGGTTGCCAGTTGGTGGAAAACTGGTACAGCAACTTTAAAGTGATAGTCCACCCAAAAATGACAATTCTGTTATTTACTCACTCTCAAGTCATGCATTCCAAACCCATTAAGAGTTTCATTCATCTTTGGAGCACAGATAAAGATATTTTTAATCAAACCTAATAGATTTATGTCAGCAGATTGCAAATCCATTCACCTAAAACTTTGGTGCTTCAAAATGTTGTTAAAATGATTGTGAAATTAATCCACATGATGTATAGATATTGATTTATTTGAACAGATTAAATTTAAGCTTTTATTTACATAAACATTGATCAATGCGCATGCATAGAGAACATCAAATATTGTAAACGTGGAAGCTCAATCGTGTTTATTTGACAGGAAAACAAACCACATTGGATCTCGTTCATCAAGCAAGAACTGTTGAGCTTCTGTTTTTTTTTTTGTTGTTGTTTTTTTGAATGTGCAAATGTTTGACACCAATAATTAGCACATTTGATCACATAATTTTAAATAACAGTTTTGTTGTTCTTCCTAAAGACTGGCCAGTCTACTATAGGATCCAATGATGTTCCAAAACCAACAAGGATGTTGTTGTACTTGGGTAATTGCATGCAGCGGGTTGACTCAATTGTTTTCTTCATTGAATGTGTTTCCTGTGGTTCTACAGGAAATAAGTGTGATGGTATGACTTTTCGCTTTTGTCAGTGAAGTGGTTTCCAGCCAATTATGTTTTCAAGTCCTGCATGGGTTGAAAAGCTTTGTTGTTGAAAACCGTTTCCTTGAATTCACTTGAGGAAGTACAGTGTTTGCATTCATACCCCGCTACAGGGAGCTTTCCCAAAACCAAATGACAAATGACAAGTGCTTAACTGTAACTAGTTGTCTTTTTTACTCTAACTTTAAAAGGGAATGTTGTAGCCTAATTGTTTCCTTCTCCTACCATTCACTGTACTTGCTGAATCGGGACTAATTCTCCCAATATAATCTTCCACAATTGTTCCTCTACAGAGAAGAGACATATTTTAATCCAAGCTCTTTGCCTTAGTTTGAAAGAATTTTAAAATGCCAACGTCAGATTACGCTTCTTATCATTCTCTCACCAAATGAACACTGTTCTCCTGTAGGCAAACTGTGATAGATGAGCTGACGAAGAACAGTGTTTTACATTTTTACACGTTTGACCTTCTAAAATAATTTTCATACATATTCTGCAGGTATCTGTCAATCTCTTTTTTTTTTTTTTGCTGCTCCGTAACTGGTATCGTTCAAGCTTCGCTGGAGAAACAAGGAGAACTGAGGGGAACCCACTTAATATTCACATGGCAGACACGGTGAATTGAAATGAATGAGTGAGAAAGACTGAGGGTATGCAAGTGTTGGAGCAAGAGAGTGTGTTTGTGTGGGAAGGTGAGAGAATGTGTGCGAGAGGGCGAGCAAGAAAAAAAACACAGTAGACTGTGAAATTGACGATTGGGATTGGCACGATGGCCGTCGCTTAAAGTTTCATCTCTACATGTTAATAAGACTGCACTGCTGTATAACACTCCAGGAGTAAGAAGATTGGCGAATGGATGCCTTAAAAATACCACTACAGCTGCCCATGAAATCACACTATATTGACTCCCGATATGTAGCTGGTTCTGAGGATAATTAGTTTTTGGAGGGCATCTTACTTGGAAAAACCAGGTCATACCAGCTTACCGGTGATCAAGTTGATGGAACATGGTAGCTGGTTTGTTGCCGTTACTATATAAAACGATCTACGGGATGGACTTGGACCATGCCAAATGATAGTCTAGCTATGTATTGCTGGACTTTTGACTGTTAGCATTAGTTCTAGTCCACTTGCCAGCTTATTTTTGGCATTGTTTTTTTTTTTTGCCAAATCTATAAAATTACCAAAGCTGTAACCATAGTGGAATACAATTCTGCTCATCGAGATATGGTGTACTTGCTTCTGAGTGCCACAAACAAACTCTGAGTATCTCCCTGAGTGCCTTGTAAACTTATCTGTTGATTATTCGATCTTTAAAAATGCTCATTGTTAACACAAATTGCTACCTGTCTTGACTCCTTAAAGCTGTGTAACAGCAGTCAAATGGAGCTGTCCATTTTAGCATGCAGCTGCTGAGAATAGTAGGATGTTCAAAACTGCTACTGGTTGGGGAAGATTGCTTTAACAAATAGTCCTAAAGGACAAGTTCACCAATTTTCAACCAGCTTTATATTGTTAGTGTCAGATGCATAGGCGTCATTAGCAGGCGAAAAGTTGGGACTGGTTCTAAAATTAACATTCAAGTGCCAAATGCAACCCAAAATATCAGTGTTCATGTTCCTTATAACATGTATCTAACTATCTTCCCAAATTTGTAATAGTTTATAAATATTTGGTCAGTACATTTTCTCAAGTCACCAGCCATTGGCAGACGTGGCAAATAGTTAATTTACAACTCCGAGGAAACCTCTTACATTTATGCTGGTTCCTGGTTTACCTGACCCTGATCTAATTTGTTTCCTAGGGGGCGTTCACACAGGATGCATTCTTGTGTTCAAAAACCTATGCATGCATTTGCCAATTTGCCAAAAGCCTAGAGCTCATTGCGCAAGACACTGAAAAAAAAACTATGTGAATGGCAACAGAATGACCAGAGACACCGGCTGCATATTTATAAAAGTAGCAACACTGCTTTAAAATGGAAAATCTGAAAGATGCTACTTTTTGAGATGGTTTTGTTGTTCAAGCTTGTTTATGATGGAAGGCAAGGAAAACTCTTTCTCTCAGCTATGACTCATCACAATAATGAAGAAAGTGCTCTTATTGTGTGGTCCTCTCATCCTATTTCTGGCCAATTCTCCATGGCCATGACCGCAGAGGCTTCTGACCTTCACTTCAGACTCCTTATCTGCAGCTCCAGTTGAAAGACAAATAGGAACTCAATACCGTTCAACGTCAGCTTGCTAACACCACTGACCAAATGTGGACGCACACACAGGATGCCAGCTGCATTGTTTAGTGCTGGCAAAACAATGCACAACAGGATTTCCTGTCTCTTCTTACCCTGCAAGCAGTCACTCCGGGCGCCACAGAACATGCCTGTTTCGGGGGTTGGTGGGTTGTGGGTGGGTATGAATCAACTGCCCTCATGGGATTTTACAATGAATTTCAGCTGCTGGTCTTCACCCCCCCACCCAATCCTCTCTTATTCCTCCTGCATTCTCTATCTCTCTTGCTCTTCCATCAAACATACATTCACAAGCTCTCTCTCTTTCACATGCTCACATCCTCTCTTCTCTTCAAACACGTACATGCTCCCACATTGTCCTGAAGTTCAAAGAGAGCGAAACAGCGACGTGTCAGCTGACCGGCCCCCTCCAATCAGATAAGTTCTGATGTAAGTCTTTAGCAGCTGCTCGAATCAGATGGAGTGTGCCTGTTGGATCGCAGGAGCGCTAGAGGAGGCAGCGCGGTGCAGTATGGCTAAGTAGCAGTGAGACACGCACACACACAGCGAGAGAGTATGCGCTCTTCGCCTCCAGCATGGATGAGTCCAGCATTCTGAGGAGACGTGGGCTACAGGTAGGGAATATAGAGCGTGGGTGTGGGTGTTTGCCGCTTCGTTGGTAGTTTTGTAGCTTTTGCGTGAACACTTGGGTGTGGGATGAATTACAGAATAGAGTCTGTGTCTTTGCATGCTGAAACATCCGTATGCTGCACTGGAAGACAAAATGAGTTTTGTCACTGAAAAGACTGCACAGTGCAAATATTGGTAATGATTTCTGTTTCTCTGCAAATAGTTTATACCTTGTTAATTTCATTTTAAACAAGATCAGCAACTTTACAAAACTGTTAAAAACAAGAAATGTATCTTTTTAAAAGAAGTTGTCTTTGTTAGACTGTTGAGTTCTTGGTTATCGTAATAAAACCTTGAAGTTTCTGATAGAACACTTTATATTGTTTATTATTTTAATTGTTTTTTATTGTATTTAGGCTGGATTCTGTGTAATATAGTTTCAGAGCAGTTTTAATGAATGAATTTAATAATCTGTTAGACTTTTCCATCTTGGTGTGTAATTTGTGTATTATTGGCAATAACTGTGAAATTATCCAATATATTCGTGATTTTGAAAAGTTTCTGTATTCATTGTTGTACGCTATTATCACTAATGTATTCCAAACCAGTATGACTTTCTTCTGTAGAACACAAAAGAAGATCATTTAAAGAACCACCCCAACCAAAAAACAGAAAAAAAAACAAAAATTCCCTCAAAATGTTTCCTCCACATATTAAACAAAGATTAAAAAAAACATTAGAACAAAATAATGATGAATGAATTTAATTATTTAATTAACATCTCTTGAAATAGTGATATTAAAGCGACTTGTATGATCTATCCCTGTATATTTGGAGTAACGGCAGTGTGAGTTTATCATAACAAAAAAGCCACCCATCTATTATATTCTAATCTCATGAAATAGAAATAACAAATGTGCGACTCTTGTAGTATTTTCTTTGTTTAGGCAAGGGAAAGGACACTTGTTTCTAAACTCTGTGTGCTGTGGACATCACCACAGCTGGCAATAAAACAAAAAGATTGTTTGCCCTGAGGACAAGATTCAGAGTTCTGCTGTATGATTTCATGTGGGAGACGGTGTTTTCATTTGTCAGTCAAATACATGTCAGTGCACTGTTTCACACTCTATATTGCCTCAGGCTATGATCTCATGCAGTAAATCAGAGACTGGGGGGACTGGGACATGCAGGAAACTTCCTGAATCGAGTTACTGTTGTAATTGTCACTACAGCAGAGAAAGTGAGTGTGTTACATGGCTAAATTTAGACAGGTTGATGTCAGTGAGAAGGTTGAGTCAATTAGCTGCATTATGTCAATTACATCAAGGTAGCTGCAGCATGCAGGGCAATTGTTTTAAGAACCACTAAACACAGTGTCACTTCTAATTGTGTTTGGGAGAGTTGAATGTAATTAAGTTGGAGTTTAAATTTAAAGGCTTGTTTACACCAAGAGTGGATATTCTGTATTTGTCTGACAGAAGAGAAACAAAACAAGGCTTTTCCCTATTCATTCATTCATTCGTTCATTCATTCATTCATTCTTGTATTTTTTCATTCATTCATTCATTCATTCATTCATTCGTTCGTTCGTTCATTCGTTTGCTCGTTCTTGTATTGTTGCATTCATTCGTTCACTCATTCTTGTATTTTTTGCATTTATTAGTTCACTTATTCTTGTATTTTTTGCATTTATTCGTTCACTCATTCTTGTATTTTTTGCATTTATTCGTTCACTCATTCTTGTTTAATTTTTTATTAATTCTTGTATTCATTCATTCTTGTATTTTTTCATTCATTCATTCATTCATTCATTCATTCATTAATTCACTCATTCATTCATTCATTCTTGTATTGTTGCATTCATTCGTTTGCTCATTCTTGTATTTTTTGCATTTATTCGTTCATTCATTCTTGTATTTTTTTATTAATTATTGTATTCATTCATTCTTGTATTTTTTGCAATCATTTATTCATGATTGTATTTTTTTGCAATCACTCATTTTTATTTATTTTACCTCCTTTGTTTATTCATTCATCTATTTGTTTTTCTTATTTTCTTTTTTATTTTGTCAGAATGTTTTTTTGTTTTGTTTTTTTAGTCTCCGTGTAAATAAAACTGACCTTTCATCAGTAGTTTATTTTGCTATATAATTTAGTTGGTGTTTATTTATAAATTTAATTATACAGGTAAAATGTTAAATTGAAATGTTACAGTCTCAGTTTAAACAACATGCTATATAAAAAAGATATTTTTCTTTCCAAAGCATTGCCAGTATTTTCTCACTTACCGCCCAAATGTTCTGCCTATTATGACATTAGATTCAGTAATGCAATTCAAAAAGACTAAAACTTATTGTTTAGCAAATAAATATGGGTCTTCCGGGCTGTATCCTGTAAAATCGGCTGGTTCCACTGAGGATATTGTTGTCAGCAGAACATATTGAAATGGGGAGTTGATACTGGCAGGTAATTAGAATGAATAGACAGTAGTGGTGCTGTATTAGCTTTGTAATTACAGTTGCATTGAATGTGTGCATTCAGAAGTCTCTTGGGGTCACCTCTCCCTGCATTTGTTTAGTTGCATTGAGCTTCACTTCACATTTAGGCTTGGTCTAATAATAATAATAATAATAATAATAATAATAATAATAATAATAATAATAATAATAATAATAATAATAATAATAATTAAATATGCACATATAATTACTTTTCTTTTTGCATGGAAGTAATTAATTTGGCAATCTTGAGGAATATATATTGTATTTTTAAAATAGTAACCTGTGTTTAAGTCCTATGCATTTAAAATATATTTATGGAAAATAACTATATCTCCTATATAATATAATATAATATAATATAATATAATATAATAATATAATATATATATAATATATAATATAATAATAATATATAATAATATAATAATAAATATAATATAATATAATGGTATAATTATTGAGTCCAGCACATTGTTAATAAAAACATTTTATGAAAACAAATAGTGGATTCAACTGAAATACTTATACTGAAACAACAGCATGTTTGTTCTGATATGAAATCTTTCTATATTCATGGCAACATCAAAAGCCCATGAGTCCAGCACAGTGTGTGTTCAGCTCTTCTGGAAGTTATCAGCACATCGAAGTTAAATTTGTATGCGCTGCGTGCCATATGCTGCCTATCTGCACGGTTGACACAGTGTTAATCTAGCAGTGGGAGCCCGACTTTTGGCCAGTAAATACACACTTCTTCACATGCACTTCTTAGACTGTTGGAAAATCATAAAAATCATAAATCCTTTCGTGGATTGCAGAAGGCAATTGAAGCTGGACTTTGTGGAGAGATTGAAAAATAATTCATGAAATAAGTGTACTGACTGACATAATAAGAGCCGGACGATAGAAATGTTGAAATTAGATTGAGGTGCAAGGTGCTAATAAAAGGAAACAAGAAAAAGGAAACTTCAAATGAGCTCCAAATCAGAAAAACACCTTGTCAAGGTTAAATGACCCACATCAAACAAATGTACATTTTCTCTGCTTTGTGCTTGACAAAGATTAAATTTAAACCGCACATTTTCCTGGAATAAAGTCTTAAATTAGGTAACTTAAATTCGTTTCCTATGATAAAGCAGATATATGTGCAGTTTAATGTAGTTTATATTTACAAATTACATATTTTTACTATTTTATTCTGGAAAAACAATGTTTGGGTTGTTCTGATTCTTTTATAATTATTATGCATGCAACAGAAAGGTAATTTGAAAAGAAGCATAATTAAAATGAAAAAGATTCTAATAAATTTATACAACCCAAAGTGTAATTTTTAACAAGAAATGGAAAGTTTGTCAAGACAAACTTTGAATGTTTTTTTTTTTTTCATTTATTGGGTTTAGGTTGAGTAGATGCAGCACTTAACAGTGCATCTATAGCATTTATATGAATAACTAAACAGAAGAACAAACTGTTACAGTGTGTTAGAAGATCATATAAGGAGTGGAAGGCAGAGTAGTGTGTGTGTGTGTGTGTGTGTGTGGCTGTGCTAAGATGGTAGTCTCTCTAAACACAGGCCAATAAAACAATAATGAAAAGAAACCCGCTTTTGACATAGTGTCGCTCTCACCCTCTGTTTTAGTCTTCTAGAAATGCCATATAATTTCAGAACTTCCCCGAGTAGAAGAATCAAAAAGCTCAGACAAAAGGACAAAATACTGCAGGGTAACAGATATGATGGTGTGAAGGGAAGCTAGGCACGTTCCTTCAGCCTGTCATATCAGCTGACCTTTTCAGATGATGAAAACACATGGTCTGTGGCCCTGAGGGATCTCTGAGTGGTATGGCCACATTATTAGCTGGATTGACCTCCATAGCACTTCCCAGCCCTTGTACCCTGACCAGTGACCTTCTGTCTGACCAGCACAAACTCCTGCTGAATGCAGAGTTCTTCCTTTTTTACTGGAGGAACAATTTACTGTATGCACTCCCCTACCTTCACAGTTTTCCTTAGCTCCTTTTTTTTTTTTTTTTTTCTTTCTTTCTTTTTCCTTTTTTTTTTTTTTTAAACCCCTATATAAAATTTGGTCCTAAAGCATTGTCTCATTCTTAGGCCATGTACGTACGGCAATTTTATTTATTTATTTATGTAATGTGGTTTTGTTAATTATAGGTCACCCAAAATTTTCACTCACTGATGTGGTTTATACCATCATGCTAAAAAAATAAAATAAATAAATAAAGTGGTCCATACGACTCCTGGTGTATTCAACATCTTCTGAAGCCATACAGTAGGTTTTAGAAACAGACTGATGTTTATTCAATGAAAGCAAGAATTTGAAACAAGAACATAATATTTGACACCAAACCTGCCATAACGTGTATTGATGGGTTTGAAAATGCACAAGTATTACTTCACTTCTAACTTTACTATACTTTTATGGTTTTTTTTATCATTTTTATATATATATATATATATATATATATATATATATATATATATATATATATATATGTATATATATATATGTATATGTATATATGTATATATGTATATATATATATATATATATGTGTAAATCTTTATCCATTTTTATTGCATGGAAAAAAGTGAAGTATAGTGAAGTGTGGCCAAGTATGGTGTCCCATACTCGGAATTTGTGCTCTGCATTTAACCCATCCAAGTGCACAGTAGTAGAGTAGTTCAGTGCCTTGCTTAAGGGTCTCACCACAGTCAAAATCACCCCATCTGACAATTCCTGCTGGACCTGAGACTCAAACCCGCAACCTTTGGGTTACAATTCCGACTATCTAACCATTAGGCCACGACTGTCCCCAAATGCTGATAAAGCATTTAGCAAAATATCTTATTTTCTGTTCCAAGGAAGAAAGTCTTACAGATTTGTAACAGGTAGAGTAAATAAAATAAAATATTTTTTTTCTCCCCCTTTTTTGCTGAACTGTCCTTTTAATGCTTGCAAATTATGTTGGTTTGTTATTCATTTGGTAAACACTACAGGTGTAGCGATATTCAAACCAAATAGTAAAACCGCGATACACCACCCACAATATGCACTGCAGTACTCTCTGTACATACCGCAGTCCGTAAACAGTCAAGAAAGACAATGCATGTGTATCAGTATCAGTGTACTGGATCTGTGAGTTATGTCTTAAAGTTACAGCAGCTTATTCCTGCTGTCTGTGTTTTTAATGTTACACATCAAAAGACAAGGAAATCACTCACTGCTCATGACTGAATAGTTTTTGTAACTTCAACAAGGATTGGTCTTTAATCTATACAGTGAAATATGTTTTTTTTACATTTGGTTACTTACATTTGGAGATTTCCCTTGCCGTTGTAAAGAGTAAGTCACACTGACTTCTTTGTCTCTACAGTTAAAGTATTCATTTTATTATAAATCATAATGTGAACATTGCTCCTCTTAACCGGAGGTCTCAGCACCACTGTCACTATGGCAAATAACAGATGGTAGATCTGGTTAAACTTTTCCATCTCTCTTGGAGGAGGAAAAAAAGTGGGAAGAATGAGGGGGAAGCCCTCACAGATACAAGTCAGCATTTCACACTGCCACACTTTTGATCTTGAGATGGTGCAGAAATGCAGCAAATTCAAAGGGAATTATTTATATGCTATCATGGCAAGGTCTTTAAAACAGTATCACTGACGCTTTGATGTAGCTGGAACATTAGGAAGTTTCATGTCGTGGTCAGGACATGGAAAAACAGTAGACAGATGTTTTACTGTTTTTTGGTTGTGTCAGATAAGAGGAGCTGAGTTACTGGGCTGCTTTCCTAACTTTAGATTGGAATTTTAAAGTGGAATTACATCCTGTGATTGAAATTACCGAAGGTAGATGTCTTCAAATGCACAGGGATGGTTTGATGTTGGTTGTCTGTCAGTACCTGAAACATTATGTTTGAAGGCACCACGACCTTGTATTGCTGATCTCAGATTTAATTTATTCTAAGTCAAAAGATGCAGGATGATCTACATCTTTATCTAAAAGCTGCACATATACGAGTAAAATTTGGTCTCATCTTCAAAATAAAAGAAAAGAAAAGAAAAAAAATACAAGGGCTGGCCAACATAGCTACAGTAAGAAAAAAAAAGTATTTCGATGTTTAAAGGGGTTATTTGATGCTTTTTTAAAGATCATTAATTTTTTGTATTTGGTGTAACAGAATATGTTGACATGCTTTAATGTTCAAAAACCACATTATTTTTCAAATACTGTACATTATTATAGGTTCTCTATGCCCCGCCTTTCTCAAAGGTGTCGTTTTCTACAAAGTCCCTCTTTCTGACAAGCACAGTCTGCTCTGATTGGCCAACTGACCCAGTGCATTGCGATTGGCCGAGCACCGCAAGCACTCGTCGTAAATGTAACGCCCCTTTCCATAATCTCGAGCTTCATCTTTCAAAATAAATATAAAGACAGTAATAATAACATCCTTATTTTTACCATCAATTCAAGCCCGAAAGGGGAACAGAGTCACGTGACAGACACAGTGATGAAGCTCCTATGTGTTTGCAGTACACAAGCCACGGACGGATAAGACAGCTGACTCCACTGTGTGACTCTGCGCACATACATACACACACACACACACACACACACACGCAAAACTCCACATTTTAACAGTCAATAGCAAATACTTTAATAACAAAACATACTTACAGTAGCTGATTCAGAAGTGCCAGATTGTTGAAGCAAAGTCTGAATTACCTCCTCTCCTAGGTTCATAAAACGGTCATCCATAAAATGAGTTGCTGTTCTGTTGTAAGTAATCTTAAAGCTTAAAGCTATAGACTTTTACATTGTTTGAAAAAAAAAATCTGTTTCAAATAAATATTATTTTTGCTTTTTTGTTTGCTTGTTTATCTAAAAAAACAAAACAAAAAAAAAACATTGAAAATATTGAAAAAAAAAAGTGAAAAATTTCCACAACCAAAACAAAAAGAAATGTTTCTTGAGTACCAAAACAGCCTATTAAGATCATGTGACACTGGAATAATTTCTGATTTAAAAAAAAAAAAAACAGCTTTGCCATCACGAGTATAATTTTACAATTTAAAATTTACAAAAATAGAAATTTGTTATTGTAATATTTCACAATAATGTTGTTTTTACTCTATTTTTGATGTGCAGTGCAGCCTTTGTGCGAATAAGAGACTTCTTTCAAAGCAAACAAACAGACATAAATAAAAATGAAAGTTTAATTTTGAAATAAAAAGTGCATTAAAATAAAATATTAATAATTTAATATTCATATTTAGGATCTTGTAATATCAACGTAACAATGTTCGTAGCTACGGGAAGGAGGTGGAAACCAGCGAACATTTAAACATAAAACTTTAATAATCAAACAAACAAACAAACACAAAATGACAGTAAAAGCGGCAGCCGCTCACAGACAACTGCTGCATAAAACATAATAAAACAGCGATATAAATAGTCCAGGCTTGGTCCTCTCTCATCCATAACTGTCGTTACTCCTCCTTTTATCCTTCCCCTATACATAATCTAACGTGAAGTTTTTGCAAAAACTTGCATGCATTCTTGTACATCATACAGTACATAGGGCGACTAGTGTGTTTTGTCAGTATTATTACATATTGAATAGCAGTATGTATGCTAGTCTTACAGCCTTTTTTTTTTAAGTCACCTTCCTGACATTTTAAATTGAGAACTGGATTGCTGTTTCTCCATAAAATCGTTATGCATCTTATGCAGTATGGATCTTTTCCACATCCTCACAATGTTCATAGGCCGAACTTCTTTAACCATTACTTTTTTAGCATTCAGTTGAAAACTGATGGAAATATAATTCAATCATTCCCAACTTTCCACAGGCACATCTCTCCTAGTAGCTTTGAGAGTGAACAGTAATGCATATATTCATGTTGAGCCGTGTGTGAGCCTGCCCAGTGTTGAATTGGTGGGCAAACCCTGGTAGAATCGCACCGTTTCACTGCTGTTCCCTGCTGTGCTCTGCAGCAGCTCCAGCGCTCCTTTTCATTCATTATTTTTGAGTAGCGTGAGGCTACGTTATCTCAGGGTGCTGCAGTACCATACGGCAGAGCTTGAAGTCACAGTCGCACATCAGAAGTTCAGAACTATAGCTGCTGCTGGAAATGTGACATCTCATTTTTGGAAACAGTAGTCCAGCTGGAATATATGCATTTTATGCTGAACACATAAAATCTTTTTCTGTTAATGAATGTGATGTAGAAACAGAGACGAGAGGGTTAATTAAAAATAATAATAATAATAATAATCTGTATGGATTACAAATTACTGATTAAAAATATAACCATAAATTACCAGATTACTTTAGTTACTGGGTTTATTCAAGACATTTGTGTGTTTGTGTTGTGACTGTGACCACTGTAAATTCTTTTTCCACCTGTTTTTTTTTTCATTTCATAAATAAATTCTTCTTTTCTTTTTCCATTTGTTCTTTTGTTTTCATATACAAATATGCAGAATTGTTTTACTAATTTTACTGATTTTGGTAATACAAATATTATATTAGAGTATATTAGAGCCTAGAATAACAT